>NC_141814.1:5457045-5760075 GCF_057944985.1 Cucurbita pepo subsp. pepo | reverse complement strand
AAATAGTAAACGATTGCTTAAAATTGAAACCTTATTGCGGAACATTTGAAGCACGTGAAAAAAAAAAAAAAAAACGAGTAATACTAGATGTTTTTTTTAATTTTTGTGGGAAATTATCAGGCTTATTAATTTAGAATAGAATGTCGAAGAAATATAGTGTATAAAAAAGTAAAAGAGGAAGTAAAATCGAAAACCGAATTATGAAACCCTAGTCCGGGACGTTTGAAGCACGTGCTAAAAAATCGAGAATGGACTAAGTATGATTTAAAGGATAATGGAAACTCGAGAATGGAGTTCTCGAACATCGACGACAAGGTAAGTACCCATCATCGACTTTTCTTAAGAAATACTTGAATCTATGTATGAACCCTAAACTAAGTATGATTTAAAGGATAATGAAAGAAAAACACCAAGAACCGAGAGTTAAGGCTCTGAATCGATGAAATTGCTCGGGATTTAAGTAATGTTAAAGTAACCTACTAAATGAACTCTGCTGTGTCTGAAACTTTAATGATGAGCATATTATGACATGTTAAGATTATATATGAAATTTGGCTACAATTGGATAAGGTTAAGTAGCTAAACCAAGAAACGATATCAAATTACCATAATACCCTTAAGGTAACTTATCTTCGGTTCATGCTCTAAATGATCTCAAAATAATATGAAACTTTGTAGTAGATCTTATTTTGTGATGTTTGATGATGTTGTGAAGTTTTAAGTAGCGAAACCAAGAATTAGGGGGTAAAATAGTCAAAATGCCCCTTAGATTCCTTATGATATTCAAGGTCTAAACACTCCAAATGACCTACTACTTTTTATATGTTCTATTCCTAAGGACATTAAGTGTGTTAAAAATTTCATGTTGATTAGAGTAAGTTTGGAACCTAAACCAAGTTTGGGCCTTATAAACAGTTGAAGGAAAGTACCTCAAGGAATTCTTACTGAGTATTCAAGATTCTTCTAGAACTCTCTAAAGAATATATTATGACTCTATGAATTTTTAGAATAACTCATGCATGTTACTATGCTGGGTTCATAAGCTTAAAATGACATGTTAGAACTTATGCCTCAAGATTATGAATTAAGGAAAATACTACATAAGCTCTACAACTACCAAGGTAAGAAGAATGCCAGGTACTACTCAAGGGTAAGGGACCAAGATCTTCAGACACAGAAACTCAAGAAATTCCTAAGACCTCCCACCGTATAGAATGTTCATGACTCATACAATGCTACTTAGAACATATGAAGCCTTGAGCGTAGGTATTTAGACTATGTTGCTTGGAATGTATGAAGCCTTGGACATAGGTATTCAGGTTGTATCACATGGCAAACACTAGATGAAAGATTTTAGACTACGCTACTTGGAACGTATGAAACCTTGAGTGTAGGTATTCAGACTATGCCACTTAGAATGCAGGAAGCCTTGGGCATAGGCATTAAGGCTGTATCACAAGGTAAGCCTTAATGCAGAATCAGACTACATCGCTTGGAATGTAAGAAGCTTTAGATGTAGATTTGTGATAAGCCCTAGATACGGGTTCAGACTACGTTTCTTGGAACGTTTGAAGTCTTGGACATAGGTTGTTAGGTTCGTGACTGATACCATAAATCCTATGTGGAGTGTCTTGGATAACGAACCAAGAACCTAAAAAGTAACCATGAACAAGACAACGATCTACGACGAGAACATGGATCAATTACTAAATTTTGAAAACAAGAACCCAGAGCCATAGTACTAAGGCCCTTAGATCAAGACCAAGGTTGAGACCTCATAATCATAGGACAAAGGTCGTCAGGGATAGATCACGATAAGAATTCACAAGTCAAGAACATAACTAAAGGGGCCTAAGTACTTGCAACAAGAACTAAAACAAGAAAAGAAAGAGTATGTTACCCTAGCATACCAAGGACCTGATTAAGAGCCTACAAGTAGGCTACTTATTGAGTCTACTATCAGCCTACATGCTACCTTGGAAATCACTGACAACCCACATGATCAATGTCCTCCTATAGGACAGAGCCATTGGACAGGACAATCAAATAAACTATCAAGTGATACATCTCTAACCAACCTCACACCTAACTCAAAGGTTCCATATTGGAGTTGAAAGGGAAGTGGAAGCTTTGCAAACACTAGACACTGTATCAACTAGAATTACCTACATGCTAACTTGAAAATAATATCAACGACTATTTTTTTCCTTAAGACACTTGCTCTACCAACTTTTATTGATGCAATAATGCATTTAATAAATATGAACTATATGGATAAATATCTAATCTTATCACTTGTCACGGTTATAGGTCACAGGATGAGATTTATTTTAATAAAAAACATAATTTTTTTGCGATTGGTACCCAATAATTTTCACAAATCTATAATCATCCTCTTTCTCCATATATTTTTACCCAACTAAAAAAAAAGAATTTAGGAAATTATAGGTAGAGGAGTAACCACTTGAATACTAAAAAATATAGATTTTAATTCATTGAAATTGTCTATCCAAATCTTAACATTATATAATTGTTATTACACCCATTCGTATAAATAATTTTAGTTGCATCTAGTCAAAACTAAAAGATAGGATTATAATACTTGCACATAGATTTTATTAATATCTAAATAAATGAATGAAATAATAATATATTCAATAAATTTATTTTGTCATAAGTGGGCATTTGGTCAAGTGGTATGATTCTCGCTTCGGGTGCAATAAGTCCCAAAGAATTGAACTCATATATCATATCTAAGTGTTGAAACTCAATCAAATCCAAAGCTGAAAACAAAGACACCTACATCTATGTCCCATACAAGCTATAAATCATGGGGTCCATAAACTCAGGGTTAGTAGCCAATTCTATAGTTTTGAGGGCCTATTTTCTTCGTTATATTTCTCTCCAGCTAAAAGATTTGTTTGAGAGCAAGCTCATGGTCTTAATTTTGTAATTTGATCATCCTCTCCAACTTATTCAAGAAAGCAGAATTTTGTTTCCTTAGGCAACCTGATCTAGGACGTATTAATTCTCAATTTCTTTATCAAAAGCGCTCAACTTAATCTAATAAAGCTAAAGAAAGACTCAATTTAGAAGAAAATGGATTGTAGGTAAGATTTCGATCCTTACCCCAAATTTTACATGAAAATAATTTTCTTCAATTGGACACGCCCAGAATCTTGTTAATCTTCGTGGTCTTGTATGGAAATATTACTTGAAGGTGCAAAAATCGAACCAGATATGTCTCTTGTCAAATATGGGTGTAGGATCAGATTTTATTTTCGAGCTTCAACCTTCTTCCTTTAATGGCAGACAAAATTGGGAGTTGTGTTTGAAGTACCCTCAACACTTTATTTCTTCACCAAACTTGTGAGTAATCTCATTTAGAAGAAGGTGTAGAAGTAAGTTTAAGGAAAATGGTTGACTAGGGCTCTCAAATTTTGAATAAATTTGATAGTAAGAAACCCAAAATCTCAAAGGCTATAACAACTCATAGTTGAAGGCTTGACTAAGGTGGATTCTTACTCCAAAAGAAAGCTCCTACTTCAGGCTTTATAGAAAGAGTTTAAACCGACATTAAAAATTTCTAGATTGTGTGAATTTGAGATTAAATATTATAAAATTTCTGCTATAAATATTCTCTAGGATTAGTGGGCAACTGATCTCCATTTTGAATTTGGTCGGTGGATTCAATGTGTTGTGTCTCTTCTATAAGATACTTGGATTCGATTCTAATTTTTGTCTTTAGAACTTAGGCCCTTAAGTTCTATTATAGCTTTCTAGGTTCTTTTCATGATCTAGCCCAAGAACTTTGATCGTGGGATATGAGGTCTTAACCTTAATTATGATCTAAAGACTTTAGTTTTGAGGTTCAGGGTCCTAAGTCCTAAAAACTTACGTCTTTATTGGTATTTTAATTTTTATTCTTGTCTTAGGCTTAGTCTTGTTCTAAGTTCTTTCCTTAGTTCTTCTTATGTTCCATAAGACATTTCCTCTAACATTTATGGTATGAGTCATGAAAGCGAAAATCTGTGTCTAAGGCTTCATTCGTTCTAAGAGACACAGTTTGTACTTACGTCCAAGGTTTCTTGTGTTCCAAGCAACATAGTCTGAACCTGCATCCATGGTTTTATGCATTTCCTGCGATACAACCTAAAACCTACACCCAAGGCTTCTTACAATCAAAGCGGTGTAGTCTAAAACCTACATCCAAAACTTTTTACGTTTCAAGTGACTTAGTATGAAAAACTACATCAAAGGCTTCATACATTCTAAGCGGTGTAGTCTGAATACCTACGTTGAAGGCTTCATATGTTCTGAGCACCGTAGTTTAAATATCTACACCCAAAGTTTCATACGTTCTGAGAGATGTAGTTTGAAACCTACATCCAATACTTTTTACCTTCCAAGCACTGCAATCTGCAAACCTACCTCCAAAATTTGTTACGTTTCAAGTGATGTAGTATGAGTCATAAATGTATTGAATCATAGGACATGAAGACCTTGGACATTTATTCTTGAGTGGTACCAAGTATTCTTCGTTTCTTAATTCATATACGGCTTGTGGTTGTCTTTTCCTTGGTTCTTGTCCTTAGAACATTACATTAGTTTCATGGATTCTTAGGTTCTTAATTCTTGAGGCTTAAGTCATAAAATAATTTCTACTCAAATCTCATAAATTAAGAATTCATCATAATAACATGCATGGTGAACGAATAACATGCATGGTGAGGTCATATTATTTCTTAAAAATTCTAGAAAAGTCTGGTCAGGGTCACAAGGATTATTTCCTTTTAAGTCTTAACTTTGCCCCTAATTTGGTTTTAATTCTAAACTTAGATCTAAGTAACTTAAACCCCAATATATAGATCTTTTATGTCCTCGTGCATAAAATTTTATTAAAGTTTTAAGTTATTTGGAGGGTAGGTGGACTTTGAAATATCGAAAGGTAACCTAGAGTCACTTTAGTCATTTTATCTATAAGTCTTGATTTAGCCTCTAAATGTGTTCCAACTATTTTGAAACTTTACATAATCCTTGACCATGGTGAAACAAGGTCGTGTACAAAATTTCATGTTATTTGGAGGCCATTTAAGTCTTGAACTCAAGGCAACCGTCATGGGGGCATTTTTATAATTTGCATCATTTTTTGGTTTAGCCAATTATCTTTATCCAATTGCCCTCAACATGTCATATTATCTTCAGCCTTAAAATTTTATGGGCAACATTCTTCATTCAGTGAATTATTTTTTATGTTACTTATTTCTCAAGAAACATGCTCGGACCTTTTATTATGGTTCTTAGTATTTTTCTTTCATATTCCCGTAATCCATGTTTAACTTAAGGTTCATACTAAAAATCAAACGGTTCCTATAAGTATTTTTTAAGAAAAGTTCTAGATAGCTCTATACCTTATTATTAGTGTTCGGGACCTTGATTTTCGAGCTTGCGGTACTTGAATGACTCCAAATTTTCTTTGACAAACTCTTTAGAGTGTCTATTTTCTAGAACCATAAATTTTGTTATTAAAGAATGATTCAGGAAGAGTGTTAAAATTTAGAGAAAAAAAAAACTAAGGGATTGTTGGATTTTAGGCTTGCGTGGCATGTTCGGTTGAATCGCCCACGCCGTGGTCTTCTTCCTTTGAAAGAAAGAAGATTGATGTGAACCATTCTGAGCATTTCTCAACTCAATTTCATGAAACCTAAAGATATAATTTCAAGGTAGATCTAGAGACTAACTTCTTACCATTAAGTGTAGTGTAGCTTGAGTTATAACTAGTCGAAGTTGGATAAAAATAGGGTTCTGCGCATGGAGTAAACCCACTGAATTTTCTAATTTGTTGAAACAATTAAGGTACTTCTAGGCCACGAGTTCTTCACAAAAGTTCGTCCTTAAAAACTCATTTTGGAGGGATGAATTTATATGTGTGGCCTTAATTTTAGATTTCTTCCCTCGGTCTACCACTTGCACCATAACGCAAAAATGAGATTTCTTGAGCAGCAAGATCCTTACATCCTTAGGCCATGACACCTTCATGAATATTGTCTATCTTAGTCCCCTAAAGTTAAAGGAATCATCAATTTGGGATGAGAAGAGTTATAGCAAGAAAATATAAACTTACCCCAATTCTTACTCGAAAATGAATTTCTTAAATTGGACACTCTAGGACTTATTGGTCTTTGAGCTCTTCTATGAAAATGTTTCTTGGATGTTGGGATGGATGAGCAGTGACGATTCTCATGTAGCCATGAATTAGAAATTCAAGTTTCTTCGAGAGCCTTCAATGGCGGATTGAATTGGGTACATACGTTAGGTGCATTGTTTTGTACTCGATTTTTCTACCATACTTGCAGATAATCTTATTTAGATGGTTTCTTTAAACAATTTTGGAAGAAAATTGTGGACTGTAGCTTTCAGATTTAGAAGAAATCCAAGAAAGGGGATAAGGCAACCCTAATCCTCAATCCAACGATACTAGCTTTTGTTGAAGCAAGAACCCTTTAATCAAATATATTAACATCTCCTTATATAAAATTCGGATCAACCAATAGATTACTAGAATTAGATTACCTCTTAAGAACATTTATTATGCTTATGCAACATCAGTCTTAGATGAGAGTTTTATTAAGTCACTCATTAGTGTTACAAAGAAATTTGAGGAAGTAACACTCTCCTTCAAGATGTTTATGCACCACGATTATAGGAGGAAATATTAAGAGGAAGCTTTGAGGTTGTATGAGTAAAGTGGTCAATGATTGGATACTTTAGTAAGATTTGGAGTCAGTAACTTAAAAGATAAAGTAATATATAAAGACTAATCAGGTCATGATTTAGTTAAAAGGAAGAAACCAAATCACCTTCAAGAAATTAGAAGGTTTGAATTAAGGTCGAATGTTATATCTAAGTTATTCCAACATTAATATCAGCCTGAGATCTGAGCCTTGAATCTACTTGAACTTTTTTAGTTATGGCCTGGACAACTTAGCAGAGTTGAGGTAGACCAAGCCATAGGCACATGAGCTACTAAGTCAGGACTTCACACTCCTTACCATTTGTTTTAGAATGCAATAGCTCTAGTTATTAAGAGGAAAGAATGAGCCTATGCGACGATATATTGAATATTAAGAGCTGATGCAGATAATTATTAAAACAAAAAAAAAAAAAAAACATGCAATCATGTAGAAACAAGCATATGATCGAAGAAGGCAAGGTTAAAAGGTTTTCTCTAAGTTCGACATAGTTGTGTGAGTTAGAGTGATGTTGTTGGGCTCATTAATTTCTCATAACTTAAGTAATTTTCATGAATTAGATATTTAACGAGGTTTCTAAACTTGTTTTATAATAGTGTTCATATCGATTATAGGAGGTTAATCAGAGAAAAAAAAATAACCAGATGAGCCCTTAAGCCAACTTGATACCTCTATACAGTGAGCGTTGTACCAAACTCTCCGATCGAGTAACGGTGGAAGAGGTGACCGGAAGACTGTGCAACGTCGAGCAGAGGAAGAAGAATGCCGCTTCAGATGTCAACAAGCAAGGTCATCTTCTCCTCACTGAGGAGAAATTGCTTGCACGCCTGAAGCTTCGGGTCAACTCCGACGAGAGAAATGGGTCCACCAGCGATAAAGGCAGCAAGAAGCAGTGGAAAACCCGCAGGCGCATGTGTAGGAAAGAAGGGGATCAGAAGGAGTCGAATGATGGCGGACCAATCCAGTGCTTGAATTGCAGGAAGAAGGGCCATCTAAGCAAGAATTGCTGGAGCAAGCTTAGGAACATGGAGAATGCCCATGTGGCTGATGGTGTTAATATAACACATGCAGAAGTAATTTAGATCTTAGGCACTTTTAGAACATTAATTATAGTATATAACTAGCATGTTCATAAGTATTAAAACTTAATTAGTTTAGATACTAACCTTTTGTAGTTCAAACTTCTTTTTCCTCACGAACCGATTTCGAACCACCACTAGTGTCTTCTCCACTATCCTTCGACCTTAGAACTGGATTGTGGAATCCGGTGAGTGACTAAACTTGGGAGGGATTTTGTATATGTGAAGAGAGTGTTTGTGAGAGGTTTTTCTCAAGGTTTTCCACCAAGAAGAAGAAGACCTTCCATGTACCATGATCACTCTATTTAAAGAGTCATGTTTGCATGTTCATGCAAATTTGAGATCACCAAATTTTGACACTTAAAATTCCACTCAAATGTTTGGGATTATGTGGCAAGCATGCATGTTTGAGTTAACCAAATTTTGACACTCAAAATTCCACTCAAACTGTGGGATTTATTTGGCAAACATGCAAGTTTGGTTAAACCAAATTTTGACACCTCAAAATTCCACTAACATGGATTTTTCCATTAAATGAAGTCAACATTTTGATTTTCTTCATTTTAATTCAACAATTAATTTGAATAATTAATTTCAAATTAAAGTAATATTAAATGATTAATTAAACTATTTAATTAATATTTAATATTAATTCAAATGTCAATCCCAATCAATTTCGACACATAATTGATTAAGATATTTAAATCTTATTTAAATATTTCAGATTCTCTACTTTTGTTTAATTCGTAAATAAAACAAAAATGTGGTTAAATATATCGTATATATATAGCGCATATTCCCTAATTTGAGTTCGAACACTTCGAACTCACTCGTCACACTGTTCTATGGTTTAGTCCGATATGAGCTAGCAGAGGGACCTAATAGACCTATAGATCATGGGCTCCAACGATCCAAGATTAACCGGTTAAACTCATTAACCTTATTAACCAACATTCATTAACGACTAGGACACTCCACTATAGCCTAGTAGTTGCACTCCCCTCACTATAGATATATTTCTGTCCATTTGATATAACCATGATTAGTAAGTCGATCCTTCAAAGGTTGTTCATAACTAGAGCTGGGTCAATTTACCGTTTTACCCCTGAAGTTACTTCTTATTCCTTATGTCTCACTGATCCTCTAATGAACAATTGGTTTGTGATCCAACCAGTAAACCGAATCCCTCTCAGGCCAATGAGAGGGTGGGGCCCCTTGTTCAAGACCTGGAGTCATTGTTTAAGGGAACTACCTCTCTTCTATCCCTAAAAGTGGGTAGGAGTGAATTCCATCTTGCACCCCACGTCCCTAGCCATTCACCCAGTCTTACCCCTGAAATGGGAGGCCTATTGAGTTGGCGAACTAGAGCCACTCTCACCCATGCAAATCTAAGGATAATTCCGAATAAACAGGAGTTCATGGTTAGCTCAGGATTAAAACCGAGTTACCTAGGTTATCAAATGAAAAGAAAATCAGTCTCAACAGTAAACGACATTATAAAGTGAGAGTGGTTTTCTTCATGGTCCGATCTTATGCAATACTCATTGCATAGGACGCCCCCACTCACATGTCTCCACATGTACAATTTAGTGATCACATTGTTTATATCATATACAAAAGTGGGGCCGCATCCATAGTGTCCACAGAATAAGGTACTCAGCCTTATCCTTATACTATAGATCATTTTGACTATATACTTGAACTTGATTCACTCTTATGTCTCTACATATAGTTCAAGTAATCATACTATAGCCAGAGTGTTCTTAGTTTATTTGATTTAGATTAATGATCGTAAAGTTCACTTTATTCAATAACAATCTTTACTGAATAAATAACAGTAATAACTTTATTGAAAATAGAATATGTTTTTGTTTACAAACTATGAGTTTTAGGACATAAAAATCCAACAGTGGCCTGATCCGAGGAGGAAGAACCAACTCTTTTCATGGTAAGAGCATCGGTCTTATCCGACGTCCTTAATTCGGATTCCAAATCTACGGAGGTAATCGACGACGGCGTAACTGCTCTGATGAGCGTTGAACCCGAGGAAGAGCTCCAACTGGCCATGACAAAGGCACCGACTGGAGAGCCAATTCAGCTGAAGGAGGAGCGAGTGTTCACTCAAATCGGTGAAATAAGTGAGCAGCAAGAGCACCGACGATGAGTCCTTGACATAGGGGCAACAAACAATATGACCGAGGCCAGGTCTGCATTCTTCGAGCTCGACTTGGGGATTCGCTAGACGATGAAGTTCGACGATGGCTCCGTCGTCGAGTCGAAGGGCGCGGCACCATCCTGTTCGTCGACAAGGGAGGCGAGCACCACAAGCTGACCGGCGTCTACTTCATCCCAAGGCTTAAGGCTAACCTTGTGAGCCTAGGTCAACTCGGTGAGGCCGGCTGCTTCATCTCCATCGAGCGCGGGCTACTCAATCTGTGATGATTGACGACATCTGCTCACGCAAGTTCGGCACATGGTAAATCACCTTTACATCCTGGAGTTGGAGATAGAGCAACCGATCAGCCTCTCGGCCAGGACCGAAGAAGTAGCTTGGAGATGGAATGCAAGGTGCGGGCACCTAAGCTTTCCTACTCTACAAAAACTACACAAGGAGGAGATCGTGCACGATTTGTTTGCAATCGAAGGCGTGAACAGGATGTGCGAAGGGTGTCTCATCGGCAAGCAAAGGTGCTCCCCCTTTTCGTCTAAAGCATCCTACCATGCTAGTGAGCCGTTGGAGCTCGTTACAGTGATATCAGTTGGCCCATCAAGTCGGCGACCCCAGGTGGCAAGACCCTCTTCCTCCTGCTTGTCGATGACAAGAGCCACTTTATGTGGCTAGTCCTGCTGCAAGTGAAGAGTGAGGCGAAAGAGGTGATTAAGCACATTCAAGTTACGAGTTCTGCGCATGGACCGGGACCGAGAATTCTCCTCAGAGGTTTTGATAAGTACTGTGACGAGCTTGACATGCAGCGACACTTAAGGGCGCCCTACTCCCTCCAGCAGAACGGGGTGGTGGAGCGCCAAAATCAGACCATCGTCGGGATGACAAGATCACTGCTGATGACGGCAGGGATGCCCAGGAGGTTCTGAAGAAAAGCGGTCATGACGACCGTCTACCTTCTCAATCGATCGCCAACACAAAGTATCAACAGGAAGACGCCACACGAGGCCTAGTACAACAAGAAGCCAGCGGTACACATCTCCAAGTGTTCGGCTGCATCGCATACATGAAAGTCACGCGTCCCCACCTCACCAAGGTCGATCCCAGGGGGCTGAAGGTCATCTTCATCGGCTATGAACCTGGGAGCAAGGCATACAGGCTCTATGATCCTGCAGGGGACGAGATCACGTGTCGCGTGACGTCGTCTTCGATGAGAACACCTTCTGGCAGTGGAACAACGTGACCAAGGAAAATGAAAACTCAAATTAATTGATGGTGGAGTACCTCGTCACCAAACCGGGAGAAGGAGTGTAGCATCGTGCACTATCACCACCGCCAACAGCTGCACAGGGCACGCCTACTCCAACACCGACCGCAACTCCTACTAAGCCCCGTGAACCAGTGGAGTTCACAACACCACGTACTGCGGACTTGATACTGGATGCCGATCACGATGATGAATGTAACGCCCCATTAGGTTTAATATATATATGTATTAGAATAAAAATAACAAAATAAAGAACATGGTTTAATATATATATATATATATATATATAGGAACTGACCACCTCTCCTTCAATCTCTCATCCCCTCCCCTGAAATACCTCTCTCATCCAGTATCAATAATTCATCAAACAAAATAGAAACGGAAATAAAATATTTTCTGGAGGAAAAAAATGCTTATGATGGAGAGATGGTTAGACAATAATGACCGAGAGATGGTTAGACAATAATGGAGAGATCAGAAGAAGGCAAATAATGGAGAGATGGTAGGCAGATAAAGGAAGAGAGATGTCATTTGGAAAGGTTAGTAGTCACATTTACCTTTTCCATTTTCGGAAGGATATTAGCAATTATTTAGATCTGAGTTAGAACTTTAGAAATTATCAGTTTCTGAATTAGAAATTATCTATCCTATAAAGAGTCTGGTCAAAAAAAAAAAAAAAATAGTTAGATAAGAAAGAGAGGAAGATAGTGAAAGAAAACATATTCAAATAAAAAAAAATGGAAAACAGGATAAAAAAGAAAGAGAAAGGGGAAGATTGGGAAAACAGATCAAAAAATAATAATAATAATAATAATAATAATACTAATAATAATAATAATAATAATAATAATAATAATAATAATAATAATAATAATAAAAACAATACATGGAGAGAAGAAGATAAAAACAATACATGGAAAGAGGAGAAGATTATATTTGGAAATATAAAAGCCAAAAAAAAATATATGGGAATAAAATAACTGCTGAGCAGAATTAAACGATTAAGAGAATTAAACGATTTAGATTTAGATATGGGAGTAGAATTAAACTCTTTGTAAGAAACTATTAAAAGAATTAAACTCTTTGTAAGAAACTATTAAAAGAATTAAACTCTTTGTAAGAAACTATTAAAAGAATTATAGAATTAAACTTATTGAAGAAACGGATTAAAAGAGTTAAATTTAGATACGGAAGTAGAATTAAACTCCGGGTAAGAAACTACTTAAAAGAATTCTAGAATTAAACTCCTTCAAGGAACGGATTAAAAGAGTTAGATTTAAATTGTTTAAAATAATGAGATAGGGAGGTAGAATTGAACTGCTTAAAAGAATTAGAGTTAAAAAGAAAAAAAGAAAAAAAAAACAAAAGAGAAATTTTAAGAAAGAAAAGAAAAATAGAACCGTTTGAAAATGGCAAGTACTGTTCAGATGGTGTACTGTAAACAGAATTGAAATATAACATAAAGTGAGAGAATGAGAATGGAAGATATGAGAAATTATTATATTTGTATCTATAGGATATAACATTAAATGTTGAACTATCCAAGCCGCTTGAAATATTAATAATATTGACATATCTTTAATTTAAGTTTTAAGTTTTATTATTCTATATAATTTAGAAACAATGAAAACATGGAACTCGATTTTTATTGAGGCCGTTTAGAGCCGTATTTCACACTGTTAGTTGGATTATTAATTAAAATGTGAAATACTAACAAAAGGTGACGAACGATGCGATAGGAATCAAACCTTGGCAACATTTGGTGTAGTTCTCGAGGAATGGGAGCTTACATTAAATAAATTAGGGAATACTTCGGCTAAGGCCAACTAGGTAAGTGGTCTTACTATAGGATAGGCTAAAAACTTGTATGAGTTATGATGATGTATGAACTATGTCGTACGATGCGACTTATGAGTTATGATGATGTGTGGGTTACGATACTTGATGATGTGCGCAGTATATATATATTTTGATGAATGACGTACTTGATATGTTTGATGCACTTTGTGGCAATATGATGAGTATGATGATTGTGTGACGTTTACCTTAATCTGATGATGTTTTCCATATTGAGCATGATATATGATGATGAGTGCCATATTGCATCATGTCGTTAGATCGACATAGGACACAACCCTAAGAGCGTGAAAATGATATTAATATAAATATCCACGAGTATGTGTTACCTAGAGTAACAAAGAGGTGAGACTAGAGGGTTGTGTCAGAAGAGACATTATGATGGATTTAGAGGGACCTCATGCATATTGTATGTTCATAAGCATATGGCTACTTCCACTAGAGATGATGAGTGCGGACGCGCACCGTATGATGAGCGCGAATGCGCACATGTGCGAACGCACATAGATGAGGGTGTTCATGAGGCGCATGACACTATGGGGTTCCGCTGACCTCCGGACGTCGCTACAGATTAGCTTGACCAGAGGGTCGAGGGGGTGTGCGAGCGCCCTGGGGATTCACACTCGCACGTGTGAGTCGTGTGTAGGGAAGTACTAGACATCCAATTTGTCCGAGACTGGAGGCCTCCCCTAAGATGATTAGAGATAGGTCCCTAAATCATGATTGCATGTGTTTGCATTTGCATGGCCCCCTATAGTGGGGCCACTTACTGAGTATTCTTTGAAATACTCAGGCCGTGTGTCACATAATTTTTCAGGTAAAGGCAAGGCGCACTTGTACGGAGGACGGCGACATCGCGAGCAGAGACTGTGACACGTGCATAGGGTAGACTTATATTTAAATTCTTAGTTTTAAGTTAGAATATGTTGTTTTACCTTCCATTTGTTTTAAATTATTTTGTATTTGTTTTTATTATCTCTAAATTTTAGTATTTTGTATTTAAACACGTAAGACCATGGCTGTGTTTTCCAGAGAAAAAGTTGTTTTAAACGTTTTTCAATGTTTACATTATAAATGATGTTCATGTAAGAGTTATATTTCCGCATTATAGATGAGCATGAGACGTTAGTGGCGACTCTAGATATGTGGAAATTTAGGGTCGTTACAGTTTGGTGGCCAGGTACCAGAGGATTAAAGACCTATTAGGAGGAGGTGAACCACCGGGACTGGCGGCGTGCGTGCTCGAAGAAGAGGCGGCCGAACTACATGCCATTAGCATGGATGAATCGAACTCGTTTGTCGAAGCAGAAAGGAACCCGTGCTGGCTAAAGACAATGCAGGAAGAGATGGTGTCCATCACTGAGAATAAGTTGTGGAGTTTGGAGGACATGCCATTAGGACACCGAGCCATAGGGCTCAATATGTGTTCAAACTGAAGCGTAACGAAGAGGGAGAAGTGTGAAGTACAAGGCCCGTCTGGTGGCAAAGGGCTACGTCACGAAGCAAGGACTGGACTTTGAAAAGGTATTCGCGCCAGTGGAAAAGTTGGAATCTGTTCGCCTGTTGTTGGCGATTGCGGCACATTACTCTTGGGAGGTCCACCACATGGACGTGAAGTCCGTTTTCCTCAATGGAGAGCTGAAGGAGGCCTTCTACGTTCGACAACCACCTGGCTTCCTGGACAATGACGACTCCGGCAAGATACTGCGCCTGCACAAGACACTCTACAGGCTTCGGCAAGCACCACGAGCCTGGAGTGCAAAGCTCGACAGTACCCTACTATCGCTGAAGTTCAAGCGCTGTGCTTCTGAGCATGGCATGTACACGCACGGCCACGACGAGCAGCGGCTGATTGTGGAAGTGAACATCGATGACTTAAAACTCATAGTTTGTAAACAAAAACATATTCTATTTTCAATAAAGTTATTATTGTTGTTTATTCATTAAAGATTGTTATTGAATAAAGTGAACTTTACAATCATTAATCTAAATCCAATAAACTAAGAACACTCTGGCTATAGTATGATTACTTGAACTACATGTAGAGACATAAGAATGTAGAGACATAAGAGTGGATCAAGTTCAAGTAAATGATCTATAGTATAAGGATAAAGCTGAGTACCTTATTCTGAGGACACTATGGATGCGGCCCACTTTCGTATATGATATAAACAATGTGATCACTAAATTGTACATGTGGATACATGTGAGTGGGGGCGTCCTATGCAATGAGTATTGCATAGGATCGAACCATGAAGAAAACCCCTCTCACTTTATAATGTCGTTTACTGTTGAGACTGATTTTCTTTTTATTCGATAACCTAGGTAACTCGATTTTAATCCTGAGCTAACCATGAGCTCCTGTTTATTCAGAATTATCCTTAGATTTTCATGGGTGAGAGCGGCTCTAGTTCGTCGACTCAATAAACCTCCCATTTCAGGGGTAAGACTGGGTGAATGGCTAGGGACGTGGGGTGCAAGATGAAATTCACTCCTACCCACTTTTAGGGATAGAAGAGAGGTAGTTCCCTTAAACAATGACTCCAGGTCTTGAACAAGGGGCCCCACCCTCTCATTGGCCTGAGAGGGATTCGGTTTACTGGTTGGATCACAAACCAATTGTTCATTAGAGGATCAGTGAGACATAAGGAACAAGAAGTAACTTTAGGGGTAAAACGGTAAATTGACCCAACTCTAGTTACGAACAACCTGTGAAGGATCGACTTACTAATCATGGTTATATCAAATGGACAGAAATATATCTATAGTGAGGGGAGTGCAACTACTAGGCTATAGTGGAGTGTCCTAGTCGTTAATGAATGTTGGTTAATAAGGTTAATGAGTTTAACCGGTTAATCTTGGATCGTTGGAGCCCATGATCTATAGGTCCATTAGGTCCCTCTACTAGCTCATATCGGACTAAACCATAGAACAGTGTGACGAGTGAGTTCGAAGTGTTCGAATTCAAATTAGGGATTATGTACTACATATATACGATATATTTAATCGCATTTTTGTTTTATTTACGAATTAAACAAAAAGAGAGAATCTGAGATATTTAAATAAGATTTAAATATCTTAATCAATTATGTGTCGGAATTGATTGGGATTGACATTTGAATTAATCTTAAATATTAATTAAATAGTTTAATTAAACATTTAATATTACTTTAATTTGAAATTAATTATTCAAATTAATTATTGAATTAAAATGAAGAAAGTCAAAATGTTGACTTCATTTAATGGAAAAATCCATGTTAGTTGAATTTTGAGGTGTCAAAATTTGGTTTAACCAAACTTGCATGCTTGCCAAATAAACCCCACAAGTTTGAGTGGAATTTTGAGTGTCAAAATTTGGTTAACTCAAACATGAATGCTTGCCGCATAATCCCAAACATTTGAGTGATATTTTGAGTGTCAAAATTTGGTGATCTCAAATTTGCATGAACATGCAAACATGACTCTATAAATAGAGTGATCATGGTACATGAAAGGTCTTCTTGGTGAAAAACCTTGAGATAAACCTCTCACAAACACTCTCTTCATATATACAAAATTTCTCCCCAGTTTAGTCACTCACCGGATTCCACAATCCCGTTCTAAGGCCGGAGTATAGTGGAAAAGACACTAGTGGTTGTTCGAAACCGGTTCGTGAGGAAAAAGGAATTTGAACTACAAAAGGTTAGTATTCAAACTCATTAAGTTTTAATACTTATGAACATGCTAGTTATTTACTATAATTGATGTTCTAAAAGTGCCTAAGATCCAAATTGCTTCCGCATGTGTTATATTAACACCATCAACTACCTCGACATCGAAGTGCAACAGAGTACTACCGAGATCACCATCAACCAAAGTGCATATGCGAAGAAGCTGCTGGACACCAATGAAGGCCCAGCTCCAGTTAAGAAAGGTTGGCACTATGGCTGCAGTCGACGCCACCAATTATCGCAGTATTGTCGGGAGCATACACTATCTGGTAAACACACGCCCTGACCTTGCTTATTACGTTGGATACGTGAGTAGGTTTACGGAACCACCTAGGGAGGAGCATATTGTGGCTGTCAAGCGCATCTTGCGCTATGTGGCTAGAACCAGAGGCTGGGGTGTGAGATTTTGTGCAAGGAGAGAAAAGGAGAAGCTTGAGCTGATTGGCTACAGTGATAGTGACATGACTGGTGATGTTGATGATCGTAAAAGCACCAGCGGAATGATTTACTTCCTCTCAAGCGACGCGATCTACTGGCAATCATCTAAACAAAAGGTAGTTGCTCTGTCCTTTTGTGAAGTAGAGTACATCGCCACTTCGACGGCGACCACACAGAGGGTCTGGCTTGCGCGACTGATGGAAGAACTCATCGAAAGAGAAGGCGATCCACCAATGCTATACGTGGACAACAAAGCTACGATCTCCCTAATTAAAAATCTAGTTTTGCACAACTGGAGTAAGCACATAGAAATCAAATTCAACTACATTCGGGAATGTGCAGATCGGAGGCTCATCAAGATTGATTTCATCCGAACAGAGGAACAGCTTGGAGACATTTTCACCAAATCTCTGGCGAGCATGAAATTTGAAGAACTACGCTCGAAGATTAGAATTCAAACAATAAGGTAGATATATACAACATAGCTTTTGTGAATAGATGGTTAGATAAAACCCTATTTTAGGTTAAAGTCATTCTCATTTTTAGTTACTATTTTTAGTTAGACACAATTAAAGTCACTTCTTTTCCTTCCTAAGATATAATTATTATTTAATTATTCCAACGGAATGATAAACAATATCATTGGGTGCTCCAGCAGAACCTGAAATACTGTCTCTCTATTGTGTTTTTCTGTTATTTTCTTCTTCCAACATTTTCCTTTGACTTTTTTCCTCGATCAACGATATCCTCCGATTTGCTCACTCAAAAACAACACCTGTTATTTTCTTCTTCCAACATTTTCCTTTGACTTTTTTCCTCGATCAACGATATCCTCCGATTTGCTCACTCAAAAACAACACCACAAAGAAGAAAGAAAATACCAAAGATTAAAGATTACTTAATGGATGAATTCTTCTATTTTTTTTCCTTTGTGAAATATGAAAGCCAAATTGATACGGAACTGTTATCTATTATCTTTTTCATATTATTGAGGTTTCACTTAGTGGATAAATTTGTAAAATCACGTCTATTGTTGTTATCACAATTTAGATTTGAGAAATCTCACCCATCCTTCATATAACAATAAAGAAAATTTTATTGATGGAGATGACGTGGGGCAAAGTAGAAGAAGACTACACAACAATGTGGTATTTTCTACACACTCTTCAATTCAAAAGAAATTCAGGATTGATAGATGTCAAATTTAATTTGAATCCTAATCCGTGTTCTGGACATGAGACGTTATGACCACGTCTCAAGGGATGTAAGGAAATGTCAGAGCAATTATGGACTAAATCTAGGTTCTAAAGCCTAATCCAAATCATGGACATAGGTTTTACTAGGTTAAGGATGTTAGTATCGACCACCTGTGATATGAACCAAGAGACATCAATCATACAATATACTTCAATGAAGATGTGAAGAAAATGTTGTCAAGATTATCAAGCAATTCATGCCACATTGAAGAGGAATGAAGTTTGATTGTTATAAATTTTGGGTGGGTTACAATTTAGAGTTATTGTATTTCATTATTATATTTTAAGACTTTTAATTTATTATAGGTTACAATTACATCATGGTTAATTATGACCATTAAGTATGAAGGTTACAACTTTTGGAATGTCTTTAGTAGTTTCATTCTGAGGCTATATAAAGCCATGTATGTTATATTTGTAAGTAGACTTGGAAAATATAGTAAAAGAAGCATTTGTGCTTTTCTTTAGCCAATGGCTAAGTTTCTTTGCAATTCTATATAGTTTAGATTGCATGTAGAATCATTCAAGCTCGACATGATCAATCTTGCTTGTGGAGTGATTCGAATCTCAAGCAAGTGTTCTTGCCTTGAGATATTTGATCAACAAGAATCATTCAAGCTAGACATGATCGATCTTTCTTGTGGAGTGATTCGAATCGCAAGCAAGTGTTCTTATTAAATATTCAAATAAACTTTAAAAAAATATGGATGAAAAAACTTGTTAAATAAGTATCTTTTTTTAAAGTTAAATTTGTTTCAAAATAACCTTTTTGTCCATTAAAGTAGGATGCAAATGAGTGAAAAAGAATGGTTGAATAATTGTACACATGATTTAATAAAGTAATTGATTTTATTATGTTGAAACCTATCCAATACAAAATTGAAAAGTAAGACATTTTCAAAATTTAGAGAGCTATAAAAAAACAAATAATATCAGATACTGTTGTTTTATAAGTTCATATAGAGGAAATAACACTCTTTTTTGGAGAGGTTCATGTGCCACGATTGTAGGAGAAAATATTAAGAGGAAGCCTTAAGATTGTATGAGCAAAGTGGTCAATGATTGGATACTGTAGCAAGATTTGTAGTCCGTAACTTAAAATATAAAGTAATACATAAAGACTAATCAAGTCATGATCTAGTTAAAGACACTCAAGAAATTTTAGGCCACTCTGTTTGCACTCATTTACACAAATGAAGCTCTCATTCTCACCTCTCAAAATTTTCAATAGAGCAAGATTCGATTTTAAACTCGGGGTCGATTAAAAACTAAAAAGATAAAAATAAATAAAAATCAAATTGAGAAAAAGAAAACGCAAAGGAAACATATATCCGATCTTGAGCCTGAAGCTCTGATACCAAATGATAAGATAAGAAATCAACTACAAGGGGAATAAGATTCGGATTACCCTGTTGATCGAATATCTCAAGACAAGAACATTGTTTGAGATTCGAATCACTCCACAAGCAAGATCGATCATGTCTAGCTTGAATGATTCTTGTTGATCAAATATCTCAAGACAAGAACACTTGATTGAGATTCGAATCACTCCACAAGCAAGATTGATCATGTCGAGCTTGAATGATTCTTGTTGATCAAATATCTTAAGACAAGAACACTTGATTGAGATTCGAATCACTCCACAAGCAAGATTGATCATGTCGAGCTTGAATGATTCTACATGCAATATAAACTACATAGAATTGCAAAGAAACTTAGCCATTGGCTAAAGAAAAGCACAAATGTTTCTTTTACTATATTTTTCAAGTCTACTTACAAATACAACATACATGGCTTTATATAGCCTCAAAAATGAAACTATTAAAGGCATTCCAAGAGTGGTAATATTCATACTTTATGGCCATAATTAGTCATGATGTAAATGTGACCTAAAGTAAATAAAAAGTCTTAAAATACAACAACTCTAAATTACTCTAAATTGTATCCCACAAAAAATTTATAACAATCAAACTTCATTCTTCTTCAATGTGGCATGATTTGAAACATCTTTTGATAATTTTGACAACCTTTTCTTCACATCTTCATTGAAGTATATTGTATGATTGATGTCTCTTGGTTCATATCACTTCTTCAAGAAAATTCGTCTTCGAATCTATTTGTGAAACTTTTCTGCCAAAAATAAGTTATGGAAATACAAAGGACCTCACAACACTCTTTCACGTGTATACACTCAAGAAATTTTAGGCCACTCTGTTTGCACTCATTACACAAATGAAGCTCTCATTCTCACCTCTCAATTTTTTTAGAAGAGCCTAGATTGGATTTTTTTATTTTGGGTCGATTAAAAACTATAAAGATAAAAACAAATTGAAAAGAAACACAAAGGAAACATATATCCCATCTTGAGCCTGAAGCTCTGATACCAAATGATAAGATAAGGAATCAATACAAGGGGAATAAGACTCGGATTACCTTGTTGATCGAATATCTCAAGGCAAGAACATTGTTTGAGATTCGAATCACTCCACAAGCAAGATCGATCATGTCTAGCTTGAATGATTCTTGTTGATCAAATATCTCAACGCAAGAACACTTCTTTGAGATTCGAATCACTCCACAAGCAAGATTGATCATGTCGAGCTTGAATGATTCTACATGCAACTTAAACTACATAGAATTGCAAAGAAACTTAGCCATTGGCTAAAGAAGAGCACAAATGCATCTTTTAATATATATTTTCCAAGTCTAATTACAAATCCAACATACATGGCTTTATATAGCCTCAAAAATGAAACTATCGAAGGCATTTCAAGAGTTGTAACATTCATACTTAATGGCCATAATTAGCCATTAGGTAATTGTAACCTAAATGAAATAAAAAAATCTTAAAATACAATAACTCTAAATTACTCTAAATTGTAACCCACCCAAAATTTATAACAATCAAACTTCATTCTTCTTTAATGTGGCATGAATTGAAACATCTTTTGATAATTTTGACAACATTTTCTTCACATCTTCATTGAAGTATATTGTATGATTAATGTCTCTTGGTTCATATCAACGTACTTCAAACGTACTAGATTAGGGTTTCCAAATTATGGTTTCGATTTCAAGCACTCTTTTACTATTATACACTCCGTTTCTTCGACATTCTATTCTAAATCATCAAGTCTGATCATTCGCAAAAATAATTACTAAAAACGTCGAGCGTTACTCGATTTTTTCAGACATGCTTGAAACATCCCATATTAAGGTTTCTGAATTAGGGTTTCGATTATAAACACTCTTTTACTGTTTTATTCACTCTGTTTCTTCGAAATTCTATTCTAAATCATTATGCCTGATCAATCCCACAAAAATTTTGAAAAACGTCGACCGTTACTCAGTATTTTTAGCACGTGCTTCAAACGTCCTAGATTAGGGTTTCGATTTTCAGCACTCTATTCATTTTTTATACACTATGTTTCGACAACATTCTATTCTAAGACATCAAGCCTGATCATTCCTTCCAAAAATTTCAAAAAACGTCGACTGTTACTCGGTTTTTTTGGCATGAGCTTCAAACGTCCCGAATTTTGGTTTACAAATTAAGTCTTTGATTTTATGCACTCTTTTACTGTTCTATACCCTACGTTTCTTCGACATTCTATTCTTAATCATCAAGCCTGATCATTCCTCACAAAAAGTTTGAAAAACATCTAGTGTTATTCCGTTTTTTTTTTTTTTTTTTACACGTGCTTCAAACGTCCCAGATTAGGGTTTCAATTTTAAGCAATCGTTTACTGTTTTATACATTCCGTTTCTTCAAAATTCTATTCTAAATCATGAAGCCTAATCATTTCCCACACAAATTTCTTAAAATGTTGCATATTACTCGGTTTTTGTAGCACGTACTTCAAACATTCCATATTAGGGTTTCCAAATTATGGTTTCAATTTTAAGCACTCTTTTACTATTCTATACACTCTGTTTCTTTGACATTCTATTATAAATCATCAAGCCTGATCAATCCTGACAAAATTTTTGACAAATGTCTTGCGGTACTCGGATTTTTTTGCACGTGCTTCAAACATCTCAGATTAGGGTTTCGATTATAAGCACCTTTTATTGTTTTATGCATTTCGTTTCTTCGAATTCCTATTCTAAATCATTATGCCTGATCATTCCCCACTAAAATTTTGAAAAACGTAGACTGTTACTCAGTTTATTTAGCACATGCTTCAAACACCCTGGATTAGGGTTTCCAAATTAGGTTTTCAATTTTAAGCACTCTTTACTATTTTATGTTGAGTTATGGAGTCTGCTCCCTGTATTTATAGCTTGGTCAACGGCTATATCTGGTAAAGCTATATTTGGTAAAGCCATATATGGTAAAGCTATATCCGGTAAAGCTATATATGGTACATAGCTATATATAGTAGATGGTTAAATCTGGTAAAGCTATATTTAGTAGACTGAACCATATATATATCCCGTCCAGTAAAGCTTTGAAATGTACTTTCTATTCTCTGTACTCTCTCTTGTTGTACATACCTGAAGTCATCAATAAAAATTCTTTTTAGCCAGAGTTCTCCTTGCAATTCTCTCTATCCTTTTCTTTATGATCATCTAGATCGAGCGTGTGCGTTGTTGTGCGATCCTAACAACTGGTATCAGAGCAAGGCAAAATTCACCACGATCTGTGAAGATGGAAAGTTCAAAGATTGGAATTGAGAAGTTCGATGGATCCGATTTCGATTTCTGGAAGATGCAGATTGAAGATTATCTGTACCAGAAAGATCTTCACGAACCTCTGTTGGGGGTGAAGCCGGATACCATGACCACGGAACAGTGGAAGCTCAAGGATCGACAAGCCTTAGGGATGATCCGGTTGACGCTATCCAAAAACGTGGCGTTTAACATCATCAAGGAGAAGACAACGTCAGATCTGATGAAGGCGTTGTCAAATATGTATGAAAAACCGTCGGCTATGAACAAGGTGTATTTGATGCGTAGATTGTTCAATCTACAGATGTCTAAAGATGGACGTGTTGCGGATCATATAAATGAATTCAATATGATCATAAGTCAACTGGGTTCGGTGAAAATTAATTTTGAAGATGAAATTAAAGCGTTGATTTTGATGTCATCCTTACCCGAGTCATGGGATACTGTTGTTGCCGCAATCAGCAGTTCCCGAGGATCTGATAAACTGAAGTTTGATGAAATTCGAGATGTAGTTCTCAGCGAAAGTATTCGCAAACGGGAAACTGGAGATTCATCAGGCAATGCTCTCAGTGTTGATCGAAGGGGAAGAAGCAAATCAAAGAGCTCAAACAAACATGGGCGTTCAAAATCAAAGAACCGGGGAAAATCTCCAAACAAACCCAACGTAACATGTTGGAGCTGTGGGGGAAAAGGACACTTTCGGACAGATTGTACAAAGCTAAAGAAGAAGCAGAATCATAAATCTGAAGATGATGATGATTCTATATACACAACAGAAGATGCTGAGGACGTTTTAATCCTTAGTGTGGATAGCCCAGCTGAATCCTGGATTTTGGATTCAGGTGCATCGTTCCATTCGTCTCCAAGTAAGGAATTGTCTCAAAATTTCAAATCAGGAAATTTCGGGAAGGTGTATCTTGCCGACAACAAAACCTTGGAGATTGAAGGAAAGGGAGATGTCTCCATACAAACTCCAGCAGGAAACCAATGGACATTACAAGATGTCAGATACATTCCTGGTCTCAAGAAGAACCTGATCTCTATTGGTTAGTTGGATAACACAGGCTATGCAGTAGAGTTTGGAAAGAGTTCCTGGAAGATTGTGAAGGGCGCCATGGTTGTTGCGCGTGGCACAAAATCCGGAACCTTATACACTACTGCAGAGTGTATAAACATGACTGTTGCTGCTGAGAGTGCTTCCAATTCAAGTCTATGGCACAATAGACTTGGACATATGAGCGTCAAAGGAATGAAGATGCTGACTGCGAAAGGAGCTTTAGAAGGCTTAAAATCTGTTGATATGGGTCTTTGTGAGAGTTGCGTTATGGGCAAACAGAAACGAGTTAGTTTCACAAAGGCTGCCAGAGAACCGAAGAAAGTGCGGTTGGAAATGGTCCATACAGACGTCTGGGGACCATCTCCAGTTTCATCACTTGGTGGATCAAGGTACTACATTACCTTCATCGATGACTTCAGCAGGAAGGTATGGGTTTACTTTCTGAAACACAAGTCAGATGTGTTTACCACCTTCAAGAAGTGGAAAGCTGAAGTTGAAAATCAGACCGGCTTGAAGATCAAATGCCTGAGGTCTGACAATGGAGGAGAGTACAACAAATCAGAGTTTATAACATTTTGTGCAGCTGAGGGAATTAGATTAATAAGAACAATTCCCGGTAAGGCAAGACAAAATGGTATTGCAGAAAGGATGAACAGAACCTTGAATGAGCGAGCAAGAAGCATGAGGATTCATTCTGGATTGCCAAAGACATTCTGGGCTGATGCTGTGAACACAGCAGCATATTTGATTAATAGAGGGCCATCAGTACCCTTGAAGTTCAAATTGCCCGAAGAAGTATGGACAGGAAAAGAACTCAAGTACTCTCACTTGAGAACCTTTGGTTGTACTGCGTATGTTCATGTTGATCCAGAGAAGATAGATAAGCTTGATGCTAAGGCTGTGAAATGCTACTTCATAGGCTATGGCTCTGACATGTTCGGGTACAGGTTTTGGGATGAGAAAAATATGAAGATCCTAAGACACTATGATGTGACCTTTGATGAAAATGTCATGTACAAGGACAGAGAGAAGATAAACTCTGAGACTACGAAGCAAGTGGGAGTTGAACTTGAGTGGCAAGAAAATTCACACAGTGATGGTACAACAGAAGCTCAAGAAACTCCTGATCCTATTGCTGAAGAACCAGACGTGGAGCAAGTTGCACCTGAGCAGGTGTTGAGAAGATCATCCAGAACTACCAGAGCACCAGATAGATATTCAACCTCATTACATTATCTGTTGCTGACTGACGAAGGAGGACCAGAGTCCTTTGATGAGGCCCTACAAGTGAAAGATTCAACCAAGTGGGAGCAAGCCATGGATGATGAGATGAGCTCACTTGAAAGGAATAATACGTGGGTGCTGACTGAGTTGTCTATAGGAAAGAGAGCTCTGTTGAACAAATGAGTGTTCAAAATCAAGGTTGAACCAGATGACAGAAGAAGGTTTAAGGCGGTTAGTAGTTAAAGGATATTCACAAAGAAAAGGCATTGATTATGCTGAGATCTTTTCTCCAGTTGTGAAATTAACTACTATCCGAATTCTGCTGTGTATTGTTGCATCAGAGAATTTGCACCTTGAGCAAATGGATGTAAAAACGGCATTTTTACATGGAGATCTAGATGAGGAGATCTATATGCAACAACCAGAAGGATTTGCAGCTCCAGGCAAGGAGCACATGGTGTGTAAGCTCAATAAGAGCTTGTATGCACTGAAACAAGCACCGAGACAATGGTACAAGAAGTTTGACTCCTTCATGAGCAAGAGTGGTTTCCACAAAAGTGAAAAGGATCGGTGTTGCTACCTCAAGAAATACACTGATTCTTATGTGTTTCTACTCCTGTATGTGGATGATATACTAATTGCTGGATCAAGTATGAGGGAGATAAACCACCTGAAGGCAAGCTTGTCTTAAGTATTTGAGATGAAAGATTTAGGTGCAGCGAAGCAAATCCTTGGGATGAGGATTTCTCGAGATAGATCTGCTGGCACATTAAATCTATCCCAAGAGTAGTACATTGAGAAGGTGTTGTCCAAATCCAAGATGAATAACGTTAAACCCAGGACTACCCCCTTGGCAAATCATATTAAATTGTCAAAGGGGCAATCTCCCAAGACAGTTGAGGAACGTGAGCACATGGCATCAGTTCCGTACGCTTCTGCAGTTGGGAGTTTGATGTATGCTATGGTCTGCACTAGACCTGACATAACACATGCAGTGGGAGTTGTTAGCAAGTACATGGCAAATCCAGGGAGGGAACATTGGGAAGCTGTGAAGTGGCTTATGAGATATCTGAGAGGTACATCCAATACTACACTTTGTTATGGCAATGACAAAGTAGTTCTGCAAGGTTTTGTGGATGCTGATTTGAGTGGAGATGTAGACTCCAGCAAGAGCACATCTGGGTATATCTACACTATAGATGGAACAGTAGTGAGTTGGATGTCCAAGCTTCAGAAATGCGTTGCTCTTTCATCTACTGTAGCTGAGTACGTGGCCATAGCTGAAGCTGGAAAGGAGATGATATGGATGACAGACTATCTAGAAGAATTAGGCCGGAAGTAGTGCAAGAAGATTCTTTATACAGATAGTCAGAGTTCCATACAGTTGGTGAAAAACCCAGTCTATCATTCAAGGACAAAACACATTAGAAGACGGTACCATTTCACTCGCAGGTTAGTGGAAGAAGGCGATATGTGTTTGGAGAAGATAGAGGGTGCAAAGAATCCAGCAAACATGTTGACAAAATGTGTTGATGTTGGAAAATTAAGGCTATGCAAAGCCCTAATTGGTATGGTGTAGGATCAGTCTCCAAGTGAGAGAATTGTTGAGTTATGGAGTCTGCTCCCTGTATTTATAGCTTGGTCAACGGCTATATCCAGTAAAGCTATATTTGGTAAAGCCATATATGGTAAAGCTATATCCGGTAAAGCTATATATGGTACATAGCTATATATAGTAGATGGTTAAATCTGGTAAAGCTATATTTAGTAGACTGAACCATATATATATCCCGTCCAGTAAAGCTTTGAAATGTACTTTCTATTCTCTGTACTCTCTCTTGTTGTACATACCTGAAGTCATCAATAAAAATTCTTTTTAGCCAGAGTTCTCCTTGCAATTCTCTCTATCCTTTTCTTTGTGATCATCTAGATCGAGCGTGTGCGTTGTTGTGCGATCCTAACATTTTATACACTCCGTTTCTTCGAAATTCTAATCTAAATCATATGCTTGATCATTCCCTGCAAAAAATTTTAAAAACGTCGACCGTTACTCAGTTTATTTAGCACGTGCTTCAAACGTCCTGGATTAGGATTTCCAAATTAGGGTTTCGATTTTAAGCACTCTATTCATGTTTGATACACTATGTTTCTACGACATTCTATTATAAGTCGCCAAGCCTGATCATTCCTCACAAATTTTTTTAAAAGCATATAGTATTACTCGGTTTTTTTTTTTTTTTTTGCACGTGCTTTAAACGTCCCGGATTAGGGTTTCAATTTTAAGCAATCGTTTACTTTTTTATGCACTCCGTTTCTTTGAAATTCTATTCTAAATCATCAAGCCATCATTCCCAACAAAAATTTCTTAAAATGTCGCCTATTACTCAATTTTTGTATCACATACTTCAAATATTCCGGATTAGGGTTTCCAAATTATGCTTTCAATTTTAAGCACTCTATTACTACTTTATTGATATGAATTAAACTGCTGAACCTTTGCATGTACCCGAAGGACCGATTACAAGAAGCAAGGTTAAGAAGATTCAAGAGGCCTATACATTGCATCTTCAAAAGCTAGCTAGTGTACAGGTTGAAACAAAGACTTTTGAGCCCAAAACGCTTTATAGCATTAGCATATCAAATCAAGAAGATAATGGAGTGGCTGATATTGGAAAGTAATTAAAAGACTTGCCTTTGGTAGTTGAAGTACCAATTAAGACAATTTATTAATTCCTTATTTTCTTCAATATTTATTTAATAGCATTTATTAGTGATTTGTGGTTGGTGGCTGAACTTTATTATGTTAGGGTTACCTTTTTGACCTATTTAAAGGCATGTAATATTCATGTTTGAGGATGATTTGTTGAATACGGAAAAAATCTTTGTGTTTTCTTGATACCCTTTTGGTGTTATTCTTTTTCAAACCTTGCTTTAGGTTTGATGTTTAAACCGATTCATTGAATTAGTTTTGATCAAGCTAATTCTGGAGTGAATTGTCTTGGTATCTAAGAGTGACCATCATAGATTCCAAGTTCGATCTAAGAGTCATTCATCTTCTAACCAGCTCTTGGTTGAAATCAATCCGTTAAGTTAGCTTTCTCTGTGAGCGTTTTGCAAGGATTCTAGAAGGACCTCTAGCTTTGCAAATTCCAGCATTGTAGGCGCTTATCATTTGGTATCAGAGCTTTTGGTCGACGTTCTTTGGCCGCTCTAGAGGTGAAATATTTTTATTGTTATTTTTTTTTTCTATCAATTTTTTTTCTCTCTCTCAGATTATCGGAAAAAAAAATCAATAGGAAAAAAAAATCAGTTCTAAGAAAAAAAAAAAATATATATATATATATATATATATATATATTCAGTTCTTATCATTTATTTTCAAGCTCTTGATCCTTGAGATACTAGTCTTAGCTTGTTAGAATTGATTGTTGAATTGGTTATAATCAAGCTCAAAGCAAGATTGCACCAAAAAAAAAAAAAAAAAAAAAAAAAACAGCCTTTACATTCTTGACCTAGTACCAAAAGCCTACCTTTGAGTGTTAAACACGAGTGTCCCTGAGTGAAATTTTTGTGAGAAGTGTGGAGAGGTCCCTTGATAACAAAATGTCACATAATGGAGAAGCAGTACCAGTACCAGATCTTAATACAACCATTCTTCAAGCAATTCAAGGTATGATGGAAATGATGATGGAAGATAGACAAGAAAGAGCGCAACAACAAAGACAAGAACGAACATTACAAGAAGATGAAGGTATAGTAGTACAAGAAAGACAAGTTGAAGGAAGATGGAGATGAAGAAATAACCATGCAGCTATTATGCAACCTAGAAGGATGGAAAGAGTACATGAAGATAGAGATGGAGGAGTTCAACTCAAAATCTCACCCTTTTATGGAACGACAGATTCTGAGGCATACTTGTAGTGCAAAAGAAAGATAGAGCATGTGTTTGATTGCAACACCTATAGTGAAAATAAGAAGATGAGACTTGCTATTGTCGAATTTACCAATCATGCTGGTGATTGGTACCAACATCTCAAATCCAAGAGAAGAAGAAAAGAGGAGGATCCAATAGAGACTTGGGAAGAACTTAAAGAAGCCATGAGAAAAAGGTATGTTCCAAAATATTATGAAAGAAATTTGAAAACTAAATTGAAATGTTTGAGGCAAGGAACAAAAAGTGTGGCAGAATATTATCAAGAGATAGAGACTATGATGGAAAGAGCAAATGTTAGAGAAGAAGAAGAAGATACCATGCCTAGATTCCTTGGAGGTTTGAATCGAGAAATTGCTCATCTTGTTGACAGAAATCCACCATCATATCTGGAAGACATGTATCATTATGCTCTTAAAATTGAAGACCAATTGAAGGAAGAAAAAAAGCATTAAAAAAGGTACATATCACGAACTAACATCTTTTCAAATTCTAAAACTTGGAACAAGGATAGTTTTGTGAATAGAAATGAATCGTTGTCACCAAAAGAAAAGTTTGTGGCCGCTAAAAGAGTGGAGTCTGAGAGTTCCAATTGTTAAAAGAATGAAGCTTCAAAGACGATAAAGGAGAAGTCTAGTTCTATTCAATGTTGGAAGTGCAAAGGGTTTGGACACACGAGCAAAGAGTGTGTTAATAAAAAAAGTTATGGTGATAAGGAATGGTATACTTGATTCAGATGATGAATGTGAGGATCATGATTCACAGCTTGTGGAAGAAGTCGCAGCATATGATGATGAGTATGTTGAAGAAGGAAATTCCATATCGTTGATCACAAGAAGGGTACTCAATGTTTAAATCAAGGAAGAGAATTTGAAGATCAAAGGGAAAACTTGTTCCACACAAGATGTTTGATCAAAGGAAACCCATGCAGCTTGGTGATTGATAGTGGAAGTTGCACAAATGTGGTAAGTAGCTTCCTTGTAAAAAGACTTCAACTTTTTGTCCATCCCCATCCAAAACCATACAAACTTCATTGGTTAACAAACAAAGAAGAAATCAAGGTGAACTCCCAAGCTCTTATTTCTTTTACTCTTGGAAGATATAAAGATGATGTTCTTTGTGATGTCGTACCAATGCATGCGGGGGACATCTTATTCGGCCGACCTTGGCAATATGATAGAAAGGTAACATTTGATGGTTTGATGAACAAGTATACTTTTACTTTGTGTGGAAAGAAATTTACTTTACTTCCATTGTCTCCATATGAAGTACATTGTGACCAATTGAAATTAGAGAATAAAGGAAAAGAATATGAAGAACAACCGTGGAGAGAAGAAACTAAGGTAAAAGAGAGAGATAAGAGTGAATAAAAAGAGAAAAGTGTGGGGGCAAAGGATGAGTGAAGAAAAAAAAGTGATTGTGAAGAAAAGAGAGAAAATGTGAGTTTGGTTATAAGAATGGGAGAAAGGAAGAATATGTGTTTAGCAATAGAACCAAAAACTGATGATGTTTTGCCAAGTGCTTTTAAGTCTCTTTTGCAAGAATTCAATGACATATTTTCACATGAAGATGCATGTACGGGGTTACCCCCTCTAAGAGGGATTGAATACCAAATTGACTTCGTACCTGGGGCAACTCTTCCAAATATGGCTGCCTATAGGACCAATCCCACCGAGACTAAGGAGATTTAGAGACAAGTGGAAGAACTCATGGATAAAGGATATGTTAGAGAAAGCATGAGTCCTTGTTCGGTTCCTGTGATTTTGGTTACCCAAGAAAGATGGCACGTGGAGGATGTGCGTTGATTGTCGAGCCATCAACAAGATAATGGTAAAGTATCGACACCCTATTCCTAGATTGGATGACATGTTGGATGAATGTAACACCCAAAAAATGAAAGGAATTAGATCCAACAAGAATAAGCCACCCATATAAGAACCAAATGATCAAAAGTGGAGGTATTAAAGGATTAAGCAAGGATGATGATCTCAAGAAAGTCATTCTTAACCCTAACAAGTAATGTTAAGGAGTTTAAGACCTATGGAAAAAGGATTGGAAAGTAGTAAGTGAAAAGGGCAAAAAAGGTCATTTTTCCAATTATGAAGGATCTTCCCGGATTTTTAGTTCCTTATCTAGAAGGAATTTCAAGAGGCTCAAGAAGGAAAAAATGATCAATATGAGATAAAGGATTTTGAGAAAAATTATGGATTTTTTAGGAAAAATAATATTAAAATATTCATAAAGTGGAAAATTACCATAATACCCCTGGAAGAATGTATAATTACGAAAATGCCTCTCTTATTAGAATCAGAGCATCTACAGTGACCATCTGAGAAATATCTCTGGAACTCGAATCTCAGCCGTTGGATCTTCCTTGAATTTGGATAAGATCTAGACAACGGACAGATCATCACATCCAACGGCTGGTATTCAAAACTGAAGTCGGTAAAGCCCTAATCGGAGCGGATTTTCCGACGAATTATCCAGAACGTTCAATCTCCAAATCACGACGAATATGGAGCTTTCAATGTCGGTTTAAGCTCCTCCTATAAAGTCTGAAGTAGGGCAACAATATGGAACAAGACTCGAGCAAGGTCGAGCACCCATTCGAGAGTTATGAGCGTTTAGTTTGTGGGTCTCCTACTCTCGGGTTCCTTCCAAATTCGAGAGCAATTCTCCACCATTCCTCCTCAAACTTATTCCTGTAGTTTCCAAACAAGATTACCACAAGTTATATGAAGGAATCGAGAGCTGAAACGTCGTAGAACAAGATACCCAAGAGATTGGAAATTCGGCGTTTTGGGTGAGTTGCATACCGAGAACGATTTCTAAAAATTAAGGTTCCACACTCAAAGACGTTCCTCCAAACCAATTCCTTAGCTTGAAGAAAGGATATGTAAGAGGTTCCATCAAGAAATCGAGCCTCGAAAACCCCTAGAATCGGCTACCCGATAAGAAATACCCTGTTTTAGCTCCGGCGAGGAAAATGATTTTGGACGAACTTTGGAGGCTAATATCTTAGGCTATGATCCACGAAAAGGTATGAAATCAATCCCAAGCTCTTCCTTGTAATATTATCGTTAAGTTTCATGAAGAACTCGAGGGCTAAACGAAGATATCGGGGCTGTGGAAGGCCACTTTCAGACGGCGGCGCAAAGGACGCGCTCGTCTTCTTCTTGTCCAGAGGAAGAAAGACGATGACGTGGCCGGTTCAGTTGAACCGGCCAAGTCAACCCAAAATTTGGCCTTCCCTTGGTGTTTCTCAATTTTAACCCCCTTCCAAGCCGGTTCTCATGATAAACTTTATGGTTCCAGAAACTAGACACAATAAGGAGTCTATGGAAGGAAATGTGAAGTAATTCGAATACCGGAAGCTCAAGAACGTTGGTCCTGAACATCGACGATGAGGTGAGTAGCCACCCTGGACTTTTCTTAAGAAATACTTGTAGGAATCACTTGGACTTTCATATGAACCCTAAAACAAGTATTACACGAGGATCTATGAAAGAAAAACTCAAAGAACCGTAAGTTAAGGCGCTGAACCGACCAAATTGCTCGGGATTTAAGGAACATTAAAATAACCCACTAAATGAGCTCTGATACCTATGAAACTTTAATGATGAGCATATGATAGCATGTTTAGGATATGTGTGAAATTTAGTGGTCAATGGATAAGGTTAAGTAGGTAAACCAAGAAATGGGGCAAAATGACCATAATGCCCTTAAGGATATCTACCTACGGTTCATGACCTAGATGATCTCAAAATGCTATGAAAATCTACAGTAGATCTTATTGTATGATGATTGATGAGGTGGTGAAGTTTGAAAGCCACTGGAGCTCGTTAATTAGCAAAACCAAGAATTAGGGGTAAAATGACCATAATGCCCCTAAGGAAGACTACCTACGGGTTAAGCCCTAAATGACCTCCCAACATTATGAAATGTTGTATGAATCCTTATCTCATGATGTTGTATAAGGTAATGAAGTTTGGGAGTCATTGGGAAACGTTAGATAGCAAAACCAAGATATGGGGAAAAATGTACATCACGATCAACATGACTTTACCTCCTAGGATGACTAACGAGGTACCCATGAAATAAGAGATTTCCCATAGGCACCCTTGGTTACTAATAAGATTCTAAGTGCACAAGGTTACGTTGAACTATTTCTAAGAAGAACCTTTAAGTTCCAAGCTTGACCCAAGACGTTATGCATAAACCTAGGATCCCCAAGAATACAAGGAAACGCCTAGGTTAATGTAGATGGTATGCTTAACAAGTTGCTAGGATCCATGCCCGGAGTAACCATTATCTCCCATCACGAAATGTACCACGAGATTCCTATTCCTCTTTAGGTGAGATGCCCTGCTATATGTACCACGAGCAGGTTGTCATGATGGACTTATTATTTTCCGCACCTAAATGAGATGCCCTGTAACACGATATGCTAGCAGGATGCCACGTTTGTGGTAATGTCACCTATGCACTCATGGTGAGAAAATAAGGGTTACTTTGAAAGTGTTTTCAGGACTAAAACACGATATATGACATGACAACCTCTAAGGATTAGTTCCTGAAAACGAAACAAGAATTCATATCCTAGCTCAAGGTCTAAATATGCTCCAAATCACCAACCATGTCCTATAAGGTCTATTTTATATGACATGAGGATAAACTCAAGATTTCAAGTTGGTTAGAGCAAGTTTGGAACATAAGCCAAGATGGAACTTAAGGAAACGCCTAAAGAAAACATGTCAAGATTCAAGACCCTTCTAGAACCCTCGAAGGAGCACAATATGAACTTATGACCTTCTAGAATAACTCATGCTAGTTATGACGATGGGTTCATATGATCATGAATGTATATAACAACTTAGGCCTCAAGAAAATAAGAATCTTAGAAACTTATAAGATTAAGAATCAAGAACAAGCTATACAACCACCAATGCAACCGAGGTAAGATATTTTCATGGTTTGGCTAGTTTCTATAGGAGATCACTAAGAATTTCAGTAGCATAGCATCACCATTGAATGAACTTGTTAAAAAGCATGTGAAATTTGAATGGAAGGAAAAACAAGAGAATGCATTCAATGAACTGAAAGATAAATTAACCAATGCGCCTTGTCTTGCTTTACCTAACTTTGATAAATCTTTTGAAATTGAATGTGATGCAAATGGGATGGGCATAGGGGCTGTTTTAATGCAGGAAAAAAGGCCAATCATGATCTTTAGTGAAAAGCTTAATGATATGAATCCAACAACTGATCACTTCCATGTACCCGAACGAGCAATTACAAGAAGCAATACAAAGAAGATTCAAGTATCAAATCAAGAAAATAATGTAGTGGCTGACATTGGAAAGTGATTAGAAGACTTGCCTTTGGTAGTTGAACTACCAATTAAGACAATTTATGAATACCTTATTTTCTTCAATTTGTAATTAATAGCATTTATTAGTAGTTTGTATGAATGTCTTATTTTCTTCAATTTGTATTTAATAGCATTTATTAGTGATTTGTAGTTGGTGGATGAACCTTATTATGTTAGGGTTATCTTTTAGGCCTATTTAAAGGCATGTAATATTCATGTTTGGAGGATTGGTGGAATATAGGAAAAAACCTTTGTGTTTTCTTGATACCCTTTTAGTGTTATTCTTTTTCAGACCTTGCTTTAGTTTGATGTTTAAACCGATTCATTGAATTAGTTTTGCTCAAGTTAATTCTGGAGTGAATTGTCTTGGTATCTAAGAGTGACCATCATAGATTCCAAGTTCGATTTAAGAGTCATTCATCTTCTTACCAGCTCTTGGTTGGAATCAATCCGTTAAGTTAGATTTCTCTATGAACGTTTTGCAAGGATTCTAGAAGGACCTCTAGCTTTGCAAATTCCAGCATCGTAGGCGCTTATCACTTAATGGAGCACAACTCAACTATCTGACTTATGACAAAGAGTTATATGCACTTGTGAGGGCTTTGCAAGTTTGGCAACATTATTTGTGGCCGAAAGAGTTTGTTATTCATACGGACCATGAAAGTTTGAAGCACCTCAAAAGCCAAACAAAGCTAAATAGGAGACATGCTAAATGGGTGGAATTCATTGAGACGTTTCCTTATGTAATCAATTACAAAAAGGGGAAGGATAATGTGGTCGCAGATGCATTATCAAGAAGGTATGCTTTATTTTCTTCCCTTACTCCAAAAATTCTTGGTTTTAAACACATGATTGAATTGTACAAAGTTGAAAAATCTAAATTTTATGATGTGTATATGCAATGTTTAGAAGGGAAACATGTGCAAGATCATATTGTGTTCGATGATATGCTTTTTAGGAAGGGTAAACTTTGTATCCCTAGATGTTCTATTCGAGAGTTACTTGTGAAGGAGGCTCATGGGGGAGGACTTATGGGACATTTTGGAGAATTTAAAATATATAGCATGTTGTGTGAACATTTTTATTGGTTGAAAATGAGGAAAGATGTGAACAAAGTATGCAAACAATGTTTTAAATGTAAGGAGGCTAAGTCTAAGACATAACCCCATGGTCTTTACACACCTTTAGATGTTCCTAATGAACCATGGGTAGACATTAGCATGGATTTTGTTCTAGGATTACCAAAGACTAGAAGACACCATGATAGCATTTTTGTGGTGGTTGATAGGTTTAGTAAGATGACACATTTCATTCCATGTAACAAAACAGATAATGCTACCAATATAGCTAATCTATTCTTTAAGGAAGTGGTTAGATTGCATGGTATTCCCAAAACCATTGTTAGTGACAGGGATGTAAAATTTTTAAGCCATTTTTGGAAGGTTTTGTGGGGAAAGTTGGGAACTAAGCTTCTATTTTCTACAAATGTCACCCCCAAACCGATGGACAAACTGAGGTCGTTAATAGAACATCAGGAGCCTTACTTAGGTCACTAATTTCTAAAAATCTCAAGTCTTGGGAAGAGGCTCTACCTTTTGTGGAATTTGCATACAATAGAGCAATATATAGCACCACTCAGTGTTCACCGTTTGAGGTTGCGTATGGATTTAATCCTTTAACTCCTCTATAATTATCGCCTTTGCCACCTAATATGTTTCCTAATGATGCAGCTTCTTCAAGAGCCGAATACATAAAAAAAATTCACAAAGACATAAAAGAAAGAATTGAAAACAAAAATAAAAAACTAGCCACGTGCAAGAACCAAGGAAGAAAGAAATTGATTTTTAAACAAGGTGACTGGGTTTGGGTCCATCTACGAAAGGAAAGGTTTCCAAGTCAGAGAAAGTCAAAACTTCAACCAAGAGGAGATGGTTCTTTTCAAGTACTAGAACGGATCAATGACAATGCATACAAGCTAGATCTCAGAGGTGAGTGCAATGTAAGTTCAACTTTTAATGTGGCTAATTTGAGTCCATTTGATGTAGGGAATGAAGACCTTGATTTGAGGAAAAATCCTTTTAAAGAAAGGGAGGATGATATGAATTCAACTGCTGACCCTTTGCATGTACCTGAAGGACCGATTACAAGAAGTAAGGTTAAGAAGATTCAAGAGGCCTATACATTGCATCTTCAAAAGCTAGCTAGTGTACAGGTTGAAACAAAGACTTTTGAGCCTAAAAATCTTTATAGCATCAGCATATCAAATCAAGAAGATAATGGAGTGGCTGATATTAGAAAGTAATTAGAAGACTTGCCTTTGGTAGTTGAATTACCAATTAAGACAATTTATTAATTCCTTATTTTCTTCAATTTTTATTTAATAACATTTATTAGTGATTTGTGGTTGGTGGCTGAACTTTATTCTGTTAGGGTAACCTTTTTGACCTATTTAAAGGCATGTAATATTCATGTTTGAGGATGATTTGTTGAATACAGAAATTTTTGGAAAAAACCGAGTAACACTCGACGTTTTTCGAAATTTTTGTTAGGAATGATCAGGCTTGATGTCTTAGAATAGAATGTCGTAGAAACATAGTGTATAAAAAATGAATAGAATGCTTAAAATCGAAACCCTAATCCAGGACGTTTGAAGCACGTGCTAAAAATACTGAGTAACGGTCGACGTCTTTCAAAATTTTTTTAGGGAATGATTAGGCTTCATGACTTAGAATAGAATTTCGAAGAAAAGGAGTGAATAAAACAGTAAAAGAGTGCTTATAATCGAAACCCTAATCCGGAAACCTTAGTATGGAACGTTTCAAGCACGTGCGAAACAATCGAGTAACACTCGACGTTTTTCGTAATTAATGTTGGGAATGATCAGGCTTAGTAATTTAGAATATTATGTCGAAGAAACATAGGGTATAAAACAGTAAAAGATGGCGTAAAATCGAAACCTAATTTGGAAACCCTAATCCTGGACGTTTGAAGCACGTTCTAAAAAATCGATTATTAGGCAACATTTTAAGAAATTTTTGTTGGGAATGATTAGGCTTCATGACTTAGAATAGAATTTCGAAGAAAAGGAGTGTATAAAATACTAAATGATTGCTTAAAATTGAAACCTTATTCTGGGACATTTGAAGCACGTGCAAAAAAAAAAAAAAAAAAAAAAAAAATCGAGTAATACTAGATGGTTTTTAAAATTTTTGTGGGAAATGATCAGGCTTATTAATTTAGAATAGAATGTAGAAGAAACATAGGGTATAAAATAGTAAAAGAGGGCGTAAAATCGAAAACCGAATTTGGATACCCTAATCCGGGACGTTTGAAGCACGTGCTAAAAAATCGAGTAATAGGCGACATTTTAAGAAATTTTTTTGGGGAATGATTAGGCTTCATGACTTAGAATAGAATTTCGAAGAAAAGGACGGTATAAAATAGTAAACGATTGCTTAAAATCGAAACCTTATTCCGGGATGTTTGAAGCACGTGCAAAAAAAAAAAAAATAAAAAACCGAGTAATACTAGATGTTTTTTAAAATTTTTGTGGCTAAGGATCAGGCTTGACGGCTTAGAATAGAATGTCGTAGAAACATAATGTATAAAACATGAAACCTTAATCCGGGACGTTTGAAGCACGTGATAAAAAATCGAGTAATAGGGGACATTTTAAGACATTTTTTTGGGGAATGATTAGGCTTCATGACTTAGAATCGAATTTCGAAGAAAAGGAGTGTATAAAATAGTAACCGATTGCTCAAAATTGAAACCTTATTGCGGGACGTTTGAAGCACGTGCAAAAAAAAAAAAAAAAAAAAAACCCGAGTAATACTAGATGTTTTTTAAAATTTTTGTGGGAAATGATCAGGCTTATTAATTTAAAATAGAATGTCGAAGAAACATAGGGTATAAAACAGTAAAAGAGGGAGTAAAATCGAAAACCTAATTTGGAAACCCTAATCCGGGACGTTTGAAGCACGTGCTAAAAAATCGAGTAATAGGCGACATTTTAAGAAATTTTTGTGGGGAATGATTAGGCTTCATGACTTAGAATAGAATTTCGAAAAAAAGGAGTGCATAAAATAGTAAACGATTGCTTAAACTCTAAACCTAATTCCGGGACGTTTGAAGCACGTGCACAAAAAAAAAAAAAAAAAAAAAAAACCGAGTAATACGAGATGTTTTTTAAAATTTTTGTGGGAAATGATGAGGCTGAGTAATTTAGAATAGAATGTCGAAGAAACATAGGGTATAAAACAGTAAAAGATGGCGTAAAATCGAAAACCTAATTTTGAAATCCTAATCCGGGACGTTTGAAGCACGTGCTAAAAAATCGGGTAATAGGCGACATTTTAAGAAATTTTTGTGGGCAATGATTAGGCTTCATGACTTAGAATAGAATTTCGAAGAAAAGGAGTGTATAAAATAGTAAACGATTGCTTAAAATTGAAACCTTATTCCGGGACGTTTGAAGCACGTGCAAAAAAAAAAAAAAAAAACTGAGTAATACTAGATGTTTTTTAAAATTTTTGTGGGAAATGATCAGGCTTAGTAATTTAGAATAGAAATTCGAAGAAACATGGGGTATAAAACAGTAAAAGAGGTCGTAAAATCGAAAACCTAATTTGAAAACCCTAATCCGGGACGTTTGAAGCACGTGATAAAAAATCGAGTAATAGGGGACATTTTAAGACATTTTTTTGGGGAATGATTAGGCTTCATGACTTAGAATCGAATTTCTAAGAAAAGGAGTGTATAAAATAGTAACCGATTGCTTAAAATTGAAACCTTATTCCGGGACGTTTGAAAAACGTGCAATAAAAAAAAACCGAGTAATACTAGATGTTTTTTAAAATTTTTGTGGGAAATGATAAGGCTTAGTAATTTAGAATATTATGTTGAAGAAACATAGGGTATAAAAAAGTAAAAGATGGCGTAAAATCGAAACCTAATTTGGAAACCGTAATCCGGGACGTTTGAAGCACGTGCTAAAAAATCGATTATAAGGCGACATTTTAAGAAAATTTTGTGGGGAATGATTAGGCGTCATGACTTAGAATAGAATTTCGAAGAAAAGGAGTGTATAAAATAGTAAACGATTGCTTAAAATTGGAACCTTCTTGCAGGACGTTTGAAGCACGTGCAAAAAAAAAAAAAAAAAAAAAAACCCAAGTAATACTAGATGTTTTTTAAAATTTTTGTGGGAAATGATCAGGCTTAGTAATTTAGAATAGAATGTCGAAGAAACATAGGGTATAAAACAGTAAAAGAGGGCGTAAAATCGAAAACCTAATTTGGAAACCCTAATCCGGGACGTTTGAAGCACGTGCTAAAAAATCGAGTAATAGGCGACATTTTAAGACATTTTTTTGGGGAATGATTATGCTTTATTTCTTAGAAACGAATTTCGAAGAAAAGGAGTGTATAAAATAGTAAACGATTGCTTAAAGTCGAAACCTTATTCCGGGACATTTGAAGCACGTGCAAAAAAAAAAAAAAAAAAAAAAAAAAAAAAAAAAAAAATCCGAGTAATACTAGATGTTTTTTTAAATTTTTGTGGGAAATGATAAGGCTTAGTAATTTAGAATAGAATGTCGAAGAAACATAGGGTATAAAACAGTAAAAGAGGTCGTAAAATCGAAAACCTAATTTGGAAACCCTAATCCGGGACGTTTGAAGCACGTGATAAAAAATCGAGTAATAGGCGACATTTTAAGACATTTTTTTGGGGAATGATTAGGCTTCATGACTTAGAATCGAATTTCGAAGAAAAGGAGTGTATAAAATAGTAACCGATTTCTTAAAATTGAAACCTTATTCCGGATAGTTTGAAGCACGCGCAAAAAAAAAAAAAAAAAAAAAAAAAAAAAAGAAAAAAAAATCGAGTAATACTAGATGTTTTTTAAAATTTTTGTAGGAAATGATCAGGCTAAGTAATTTAGAATAGAATGTCGAAGAAACATAGGGTATAAAACAGTAAAAGAGGGCATAAAATCGAAAACCTAATTTGGAAACCCTAATCCGGGACATTTGAAGCACGTGCTAAAAAATCGAGTAATAGGCGACATTTTAAGAAATTTCGGTGGGGAATGATTAGGCTTCATGACTTAGAATAGAATTTCGAAGAAAAGGAGTGTATAAAATAGTAAACGATTGCTTAAAATTGAAACCTTATTGCGGGACATTTGAAGCACGTGCAAAAAAAAAAATAATAAAAAACCCGAGTAATACTAGATGTTTTTTAAAATTTTTGTGGGAAATGATCAGGCTTAGTAATTTAGAATATTATGTCGAAGAAACATAGGGTATAAAACAGTAAAAGATGGCGTAAAATCGAAACCTAATTTGAAAACCGTAATCCGGGACGTTTGAAGCACGTGCTAAAAAATCGATTATAAGGCGACATTTTAAGAAATTTTTGTGGGGAATGATTAGGCTTCATGACTTATAATAGAATTTCGAAGAAAAGAAGTGTATAAAATAGTAAACGATTGCTTAAAATTGAAACCTTATTGCAGGACGTTTTAAGCACGTGCAAAAAAAAAAAAAAAAAAAAAAAAAAAAAAAAAAAAAAACCCGAGTACTACTAGATTTTTTTAAAAATTTTTGTGGGAAATGATCAGACTTATTAATTTAGAATAGAATGTCGAAGAAACATAGGGTATAAAACAGTAAGAGAGGCCGTAAAATCGAAAACATAATTTGGAAATCCTAATCCGGGACGTTTGAAGCACGTGCTAAAAAATCGAGTATTAGGCGACATTTTAAGAAATTTTTGTGGGGAATGATTAGGCTTCATGACTTAGAATAGAATTTCGAAGAAAAGGAGTGTATAAAATAGTAAACGATTGCTTAAAATTGAAACCTCATTCCGGGTAGTTTGAAACACGTGCAAAAAAAAAAAAAAAAAAAAAAAAATCGAGTAATACTAGATGTTTTTTAAAATTTTTGTAGGAAATGATCAGGCTAAGTAATTTAGAATAGAATGTCGAAGAAACATAGGGTATAAAACAGTAAAAGAGGGCATAAAATCGAAAACCTAATTTGGAAACCCTAATCCGGGACATTTGAAGCACGTGCTAAAAAATCGAGTAATAGGCGACATTTTAAGAAATTTCGGTGGGGAATGATTAGGCTTCATGACTTAGAATAGAATTTCGAAGAAAAGGAGTGTATAAAATAGTAAACGATTGCTTAAAATTGAAACCTTATTGCGGGACATTTGAAGCACGTGCAAAAAAAAAAAATAATAAAAAACCCGAGTAATACTAGATGTTTTTTAAAATTTTTGTGGGAAATGATTAGGCTTAGTAATTTAGAATATTATGTCGAAGAAACATAGGGTATAAAACAGTAAAAGATGGCGTAAAATCGAAACCTAATTTGGAAACCGTAATCCGGGACGTTTGAAGCACGTGCTAAAAAATCGATTATAAGGCGACATTTTAAGAAATTTTTGTGGGGAATGATTAGGCTTCATGACTTATAATAGAATTTCGAAGAAAAGAAGTGTATAAAATAGTAAACGATTGCTTAAAATTGAAACCTTATTGCAGGACGTTTTAAGCACGTGCAAAAAAAAAAAAAAAAAAAAAAAAAAAAAAAAAAAAAAAAACCCGAGTACTACTAGATTTTTTTAAAAATTTTTGTGGGAAATGATCAGACTTATTAATTTAGAATAGAATGTCGAAGAAACATAGGGTATAAAACAGTAAGAGAGGCCGTAAAATCGAAAACATAATTTGGAAATCCTAATCCGGGACGTTTGAAGCACGTGCTAAAAAATCGAGTATTAGGCGACATTTTAAGAAATTTTTGTGGGGAATGATTAGGCTTCATGACTTAGAATAGAATTTCGAAGAAAAGGAGTGTATAAAATAGTAAACGATTGCTTAAAATTGAAACCTCATTCCGGGTAGTTTGAAACACGTGCAAAAAAAAAAAAAAAAAAAAAAAAAATCGAGTAATACTAGATGTTTTTTAAAATTTTTGTAGGAAATGATCAGGCTAAGTAATTTAGAATAGAATGTCGAAGAAACATAGGGTATAAAACAGTAAAAGAGGGCATAAAATCGAAAACCTAATTTGGAAACCCTAATCCGGGACATTTGAAGCACGTGCTAAAAAATCGAGTAATAGGCGACATTTTAAGAAATTTCGGTGGGGAATGATTAGGCTTCATGACTTAGAATAGAATTTCGAAGAAAAGGAGTGTATAAAATAGTAAACGATTGCTTAAAATTGAAACCTTATTGCGGGACATTTGAAGCACGTGCAAAAAAAAAAATAATAAAAAACCCGAGTAATACTAGATGTTTTTTAAAATTTTTGTGGGAAATGATTAGGCTTAGTAATTTAGAATATTATGTCGAAGAAACATAGGGTATAAAACAGTAAAAGATGGCGTAAAATCGAAACCTAATTTGGAAACCGTAATCCGGGACGTTTGAAGCACGTGCTAAAAAATCGATTATAAGGCGACATTTTAAGAAATTTTTGTGGGGAATGATTAGGCTTCATGACTTATAATAGAATTTCGAAGAAAAGAAGTGTATAAAATAGTAAACGATTGCTTAAAATTGAAACCTTATTGCAGGACGTTTTAAGCACGTGCAAAAAAAAAAAAAAAAAAAAAAAAAAAAAAACCCGAGTACTACTAGATTTTTTTAAAAATTTTTGTGGGAAATGATCAGACTTATTAATTTAGAATAGAATGTCGAAGAAACATAGGGTATAAAACAGTAAGAGAGGCCGTAAAATCGAAAACATAATTTGGAAATCCTAATCCGGGACGTTTGAAGCACGTGCTAAAAAATCGAGTATTAGGCGACATTTTAAGAAATTTTTGTGGGGAATGATTAGGCTTCATGACTTAGAATAGAATTTCGAAGAAAAGGAGTGTATAAAATAGTAAACGATTGCTTAAAATTGAAACCTCATTCCGGGTAGTTTGAAACACGTGCAAAAAAAAAAAAAAAAAAAAAAAAATCGAGTAATACTAGATGTTTTTTAAAATTTTTGTAGGAAATGATCAGGCTAAGTAATTTAGAATAGAATGTCGAAGAAACATAGGGTATAAAACAGTAAAAGAGGGCATAAAATCGAAAACCTAATTTGGAAACCCTAATCCGGGACATTTGAAGCACGTGCTAAAAAATCGAGTAATAGGCGACATTTTAAGAAATTTCGGTGGGGAATGATTAGGCTTCATGACTTAGAATAGAATTTCGAAGAAAAGGAGTGTATAAAATAGTAAACGATTGCTTAAAATTGAAACCTTATTGCGGGACATTTGAAGCACGTGCAAAAAAAAAAAATAATAAAAAACCCGAGTAATACTAGATGTTTTTTAAAATTTTTGTGGGAAATGATTAGGCTTAGTAATTTAGAATATTATGTCGAAGAAACATAGGGTATAAAACAGTAAAAGATGGCGTAAAATCGAAACCTAATTTGGAAACCGTAATCCGGGACGTTTGAAGCACGTGCTAAAAAATCGATTATAAGGCGACATTTTAAGAAATTTTTGTGGGGAATGATTAGGCTTCATGACTTATAATAGAATTTCGAAGAAAAGAAGTGTATAAAATAGTAAACGATTGCTTAAAATTGAAACCTTATTGCAGGACGTTTTAAGCACGTGCAAAAAAAAAAAAAAAAAAAAAAAAAAAAAAAAAAAAAAAAAAAACCTGAGTACTACTAGATTTTTTTAAAAATTTTTGTGGGAAATGATCAGACTTATTAATTTAGAATAGAATGTCGAAGAAACATAGGGTATAAAACAGTAAGAGAGGCCGTAAAATCGAAAACATAATTTGGAAATCCTAATCCGGGACGTTTGAAGCACGTGCTAAAAAATCGAGTATTAGGCGACATTTTAAGAAATTTTTGTGGGGAATGATTAGGCTTCATGACTTATAATAGAATTTCGAAGAAAAGAAGTGTATAAAATAGTAAACGATTGCTTAAAATTGAAACCTTATTGCAGGACGTTTTAAGCACGTGCAAAAAAAAAAAAAAAAAAAAAAAAAAAAAACCCGAGTACTACTAGATTTTTTTAAAAATTTTTGTGGGAAATGATCAGACTTATTAATTTAGAATAGAATGTCGAAGAAACATAGGGTATAAAACAGTAAGAGAGGCCGTAAAATCGAAAACATAATTTGGAAATCCTAATCCGGGACGTTTGAAGCACGTGCTAAAAAATCGAGTATTAGGCGACATTTTAAGAAATTTTTGTGGGGAATGATTAGGCTTCATGACTTAGAATAGAATTTCGAAGAAAAGGAGTGTATAAAATAGTAAACGATTGCTTAAAATTGAAACCTCATTCTTGGTAGTTTGAAACACGTGCAAAAAAAAAAAAAAAAAAAAAAAATCGAGTAATACTAGTTGTTTTTTAAAATTTTTGTAGGAAATGATCAGGCTAAGTAATTTAGAATAGAATGTCGAAGAAACATAGGGTATAAAACAGTAAAAGAGGTCGTAAAATCGAAAACCTAATTTGGAAACCCTAATCCGTGACGTTTGAAGCACGTGATAAAAAATCGAGTAATAGGCGACATTTTAAGACATTTTTTTGGAGAATGATTAGGCTTCAAGACTTATAATAGAATTTCGAAGAAAAGGAGTGTATAAAATAGTAAACGATTGCTTAAAATTGAAACCTTATTGCGGGACATTTGAAGCACGTGAAAAAAAAAAAAAAAAACGAGTAATACTGTTTTTTAAAATTTTTGTGGGAAATGATCAGGCTTAGAATAGAATGTCGAAGAAACATAGGGTATAAAACAGTAAAAGAGGTTGTAAAATCGAAAACCTAATTTGGAAACCCTAATCCGGGACGTTTGAAGCACGTGATAAAAAATCGAGTAATAGGCGACATTTTAAGACATTTTTTTGGGGAATGATTAGGCTTCATGACTTAGAATCGAATTTCAAAGAAAAGGAGTGTATAAAATAGTAACCGATTGCTTAAAATTGAAACCTTATTCGGGGACGTTTGAAGCACGTGCAAAAAAAAAAAAAAAAAACGAGTAATACTGTTTTTTAAAATTTTTGTGGGAAATGATCAGGCTTAGAATAGAATGTCGAAGAAACATAGGGTATAAAACAGTAAAAGAGGGCATAAAATCGAAAACCTAATTTGGAAACCCTAATCCGGGAAGTTTGAAGCACGTGATAAAAAATCAAGTAATAGGCGACATTTTAAGACATTTTTTTGGGGAATGATTAGGCTTCATGACTTAGAATAGAATTTCGAAGAAAAGAAGTGTATAAAATAGTAAACGATTGCTTAAAATTGAAACCTTATTGCGGGACATTTGAAGCACGTGAAAAAAAAAAAAAAAAACGAGTAATACTGTTTTTTAAAATGTTTGTGGGAAATGATCAGGCTTAGTAATTTAGAATATTATGTCGAAGAAACATAGGGTATAAAACAGTAAAAGATGGCGTAAAATCGAAACCTAATTTGGAAACCGTAATCCGGAACGTTTGAAGCACGTGCTAAAAAATCGATTATAAGGAGACATTTTAAGAAATTTTTGTGGGGAATGATTAGGCTTCATGACTTATAATAGAATTTCGAAGAAAAGAAGTGTATAAAATAGTAAACGATTGCTTAAAATTGAAACCTTATTGCAGGACGTTTTAAGCACGTGCAAAAAAAAAAAAAAAAAAAAAAAAAAAAAAAAAAAAAAAAAACCCGAGTACTACTAGATTTTTTTAAAAATTTTTGTGGGAAATGATTAGACTTATTAATTTAGAATAGAATGTCGAAGAAACATAGGGTATAAAACAGTAAGAGAGGCCGTAAAATCGAAAACCTAATTTGGAAATCCTAATCCGGGACGTTTGAAGCACGTGCTAAAAAATCGAGTATTAGGCGACATTTTAAGAAATTTTTGTGGGGAATGATTAAGCTTCATGACTTAGAATAGAATTTCGAAGAAAAGGAGTGTATAAAATAGTAAACGATTGCTTAAAATTGAAACCTTATTGCGGGACATTTGAAGCACGTGAAAAAAAAAAAAAAAAAACGAGTAATACTGTTTTTTAAAATTTTTGTGGGAAATGATCAGGCTTAGAATAGAATGTCGAAGAAACATAGGGTATAAAACAGTAAAAGAGGTTGTAAAATCGAAAACCTAATTTGGAAACCCTAATCCGGGACGTTTGAAGCACGTGATAAAAAATCGAGTAATAGGCGACATTTTAAGACATTTTTTTGGGGAATGATTAGGCTTCATGACTTAGAATCGAATTTCAAAGAAAAGGAGTGTATAAAATAGTAAACGATTGCTTAAAATTGAAACCTTATTCCGGGACGTTTGAAGCACGTGCAAAAAAAAAAAAAAAACAAAAAATAAACCGAGTAATACTAGATGTTTTTTAAAATTTTTGAGGGAAATGATCAGGCTTATTAATTTAGAATAGAATGTCGAAGAAACATAGGGTATAAAACAGTAAGAGAGGCCGTAAAATCGAAAACATAATTTGGAAATCCTAATCCGGGACGTTTGAAGCACGTGCTAAAAAATCGAGTATTAGGCGACATTTTAAGAAATTTTTGTGGGGAATGATTAGGCTTCATGACTTAGAATAGAATTTCGAAGAAAAGGAGTGTATAAAATTGTAAACGATTGCTTAAAATCGAAACCTTATTCCGGGACGTTTGAAGCACGTGCAAAAAAAAAAAAAAAAAAAAAAAAAAAAAAAAAAAACCGAGTAATACTAGATGTTTTTTAAAATTTTTGTGGGAAATGATCAGGCTTAGTAATTTAGAATAGAATGTCGAAGAAACATAGGGTATAAAATAGTTAAAGAGGTCGCAAAATCGAAACCAAATTTGGAAACCCTAATCCAGGACGTTTGAAGCACGTCCTAAAAAATCGACTATAAGGCGACATTTTAAGAAATTTTTGTGGGGAATGATTAGGCTTCTTGACTTAGAATAGAATTTCGAAGAAAAGGAGTGTATAAAATAGTAACCGATTGCTTAAAATTGAAACCTTATTCCGAGATGTTTGAAGCACGTGCTAAAAAAAAAAAAAAAAAAAAAAAAACAGAGTAATACTAGATGTTTTTTAAAATTTTTGTGGGAAATGATCAGGCTTAGTAATTTAGAATAGAACGTCGAAGAAACATAGGGTATAAAACAGAAAAAGAGGTTGTAAAATCGAAAAACCTAATTTGGAAACCGTAATTCGGGACGTTTGAAGCACGTGATAAAAAATCGAGTAATAAGCGACATTTTAAGACATTTGTTTTGGGAATGATTAGGCTTCATGACTTAGAATCGAATTTCGAAGAAAAGGAGTGTATAAAATAGTAACCGATTGCTTAAAATTGGAACCTTATTCTGGGACGTTTGAAGCACGTGCAAAAAAAAAAAAAATCGAGTAATACTAGATGTTTTTTTAAATTTTTGTTGGAAATGATCAGGCTTAGTAATTTAGAATATTATGGTGAAGAAACATAGGGTATAAAACAGTAAAAGATGGCGTAAAATCGAAACCTAATTTGGAAACCCTAATCCGGGATGTTTGAAGCACGTGCTAAAAAATCGATTATAAGGCGACATTTTAAGAAATTTTTGTGGGGAATGATTAGGCTTCATGACTTAGAATAGAATTTCGAAGAAAAGGAGTGTATAAAATAGTAAACGATTGCTTAAAATCGATACCTTATCCCGGGACGTTTGAAGCACGTGCAAAAAAAATAAAAAAAATAAAAAAATAAAAAAACTCGAGTAATACTAGATGTTTTTTAAAATTTTTGTGGGAAATAATCAGGCTTAGTAATTTATCATAGAATGTCGAAGAAACATAGGGTATAAAACAGTAAAAAGGGCATAAAATCAAAAACCTAATTTGGAAACCCTAATCCGGGTCGTTTGAAGCACGTGCTAAAAAATCGAGTAATAGGCGACATTTTAAGAAATTTTAGTGGGGAATGATTAGGCTTCATGACTTAGAATAGAATTTCGAAGAAAAGGAGTGTATAAAATAGTAAACGATTGCTTAAAATCGAAACCTTATTCCGTGACGTTTGAAGCACGTGAAAAAAAAAAAAAAAAACCTAGTAATACTAGATGTTTTTTAAAACTTTTGTGGGAAATGATAAGGCTTAGTAATTTAGAATAGAATGTTGAAGAAACATAGGGTATAAAACAGTAAAAGACGGCGTAAAATCGAAAACCGAATTTGGAAACCCTAATCCGGGACATTTGAAGCACGTGCTAAAAAATCTAGAAATAGGCGAAATTTTAAGAAATTTTAGTGGGGAATGATTAGGCTTCATGACTTAGAATAGAATTTCGAAGAAAAGGAGTGTATAAAATAGTAAACGATTGCTTAAAATTGAAACCTTATTTCGGGACGTTTGAAGCACGTGAAAAAAAAAAATCGAGTAATACTAGACGTTTTTTAAAATTATTGTGGGAAATGATCATTCTTAGTAATTTAGAATAGAATGTCGAAGAAACATAGGGTATAAAACAGTAAAAGACGGCGTAAAATCGAAAACCGAATTTGGAAACCCTAATCCAGGACGTTTGAAGCACATGCTAAAAAATCGAGTAATAGGGGACAACTTAAGAAATTTTTGTGGGGAATGATTAGGCATCATGACTTAGAATAGAATTTCGAAAAAAAGGAGTGTATTAAATAGTAAACGACTGCTTAAAATCGAAACCTTATTCCGGGATGTTTGAAGAACGTGCAAAAAAAATAAAAAAATAAAAATCCGAGTAATAGTAGATGTTTTTAAAAAAGTTTGTGGGAAATGATCAGGCTTATTAATTTAGAATAGAAAATTGAAGAAACATAGGATATAAAACAATAAAAGAGGGCATAAAATCGAAAACCTAATTCGGAAACCCTAATCCGGGACGTTTGAAGCACGTGCTAAAAAATCGAGTAATAGGCGACATTTTAAGAAATTTTTGTGGGGAATGATTAGTCTTCATGACTTAGAATAGAATTTCGAAAAAAAGGAGTATATAAAATAGTAAACGATTGCTTAAAATCGATACCTTATTCGATGACGTTTGAAGCACGTGCAAAAAAAAAAAAAAAAAAAAAAAAAAAACCGAGTAATACTAGATTTTTTTTAAAATTTTTGGGGGAAATGATCAGGCTTAGTAATTTAGAATAGAATGTCGAAGAAACATCGGGTATAAAACAGTAAAAGAGGGCGTAAAATCGAAAACCTAATTTTGAAACCCTAATCAAGGACGTTTGAAGCACGTGCTAAAAAATCAAGTAATTGGCGACATTTTAAGAAATTTTTTTGGGGAATGATTAGGCTTCATGACTTAGAATAGAATTTCGAAGAATAGGAGTGTATAAAATAGTAAACGATTGCTTAAAATTGAAACCTTATTCCGGGACGTTTGAAGCACGTGCAAAAAAAAAAAAAAAAAAAAAAAAAAACGAGTAATACTAGATGTTTTTTAAAATTTTTGTGGGAAATGATCAGGCTTAGTAATTTAGAATAGAATGTCGAAGAAACATAGGGTATAAAACAGCAAAAGAGGGCGTAAAATCAAAAACCTAATTTGGAAACCCTAATCCGAGACGTTTGAAGCACGTGCTAAAAAATCGAGTAATAGGCGACAATTTAAGAAATTTTTCTGGGGAACGATTACGCTTCATGACTTAGAATAGAATTTCGAAGAAAAGGAGTGTATAAAATAGTAAACGATTGCTTAAAATTGAAACCTTTGTCCGGGACGTTTGAAGCACGTGCAAAAAAAAAAAACAAAAAAAAACCGAGTAATACTAGATGTTTTTTAAATTTTTTGTTGGAAACGATCAGGCTTAGTAATTTAGAATATTATGTCGAAGAAACATAGGGTATAAAACAGTAAAAGATGGGGTGAAATCGAAACCTAATTTTGAAACCCTAATCCGGGACGTTTGAAGCACGTGCTAAAAAATCGAGTAATAGGCGACATTTTAAGAAATTTTTGTGGGGAATGATTAGGCTTCATTACTTAGAATAGAATTTCGAAGAATAGGAGTGTATAAAATAGTAAACGATTGCTTAAAATTGAAACCTTATTCCGGGACGTTTGAAGCACGTGCAAGAAAAAAAAAAAACCGAGTAATACTAGATGTTTTTTAACATTTTTGTGGGAAATGATCAGGCTTAGTAATTTAGAATAGAATGTCGTAGAAACATAGGGTATAAAACAGTAAAAGAGGGCGTAAAATCAAAAACCTAATTTGGAAACACTAATCCGAGTCGTTTGAAGCACGTGCTAAAAAATCGAGTAATTGGCGACAATTTAAGAAATTTTTTTGGGGAATGATTACGATTCATGACTTAGAATAGAATTTCGAAGAAAAGGAGTGTATAAAATAGTAAACGATTGCTTAAAATCGAAACCTTAGTCCGGGACGTTTGAAGCACGTGAAAAAAAAAAAAAAAAAAAAAAAAAACTGAGTAATACTAGATGTTTTTTAAAATTTTGGTGGGAAATGATAAGGCTTAGTAATTTAGAATAGAATGTCGAAGAAACATAGGGTATAAAACAATAAAAGAGGGCGTAAAATCGAAACCTAATTTGGAAAGCCTATCCGGGACGTTTGAAGCACGTGCTAAAAAATCGATTATTAGACGACATTTTAAGAAATTTTAGTGGGGAATGATTAGGCTTCATGACTTAGAATAGAATTTCGAAGAAAAGGAGTGTATAAAATAGTGAACGATAGCTTAAAATCGAAACCTTATTCCGGGACGTTTGAAGCACGTGAAAAAAAAAAAACTGAGGAATACTAGACGTTTTTTAAAATTATTGTGGGAAATGATCATCCTGAGTAATTTAGAATAGAATGTCGAAGAAACATAGGGTATAAAACAGTAAAAGACAGCGTAAAATAGAAAACCGAATTTGGAAACCCTAATTTGGGACGTTTGAAGCACGTGCTAAAAAATCAAGAAATAGGCGACATTTTAAGAAATTTTTGTGGGGAATGATTAGGCTTCATGACTTAGAATAGAATTTCGAAAAAAAGGAGTGTATAAAATAGTAAACGATTGCTTAAAATCGAAACCTTATTCCGGGACGTTTGAAGCACGTGCAAAAAAAATAAAAAAATAAAAAACCAAGTAATACTAGATGTTTTTTAAAAATTTTGTGGGAAATGATCAGGCTCATTAATTTAAATTAGAATGTCGAAGAAACATAGGGTATAAAACAGTAAAAGAGGGCGTAAAATCGAAACCTAATTTGGAAACTCTAATCCGGGACGTTTGAAGCACGTGCTAAAAAATCGATTATTAGGCGACATTTTAAGAAATTTTTGTGGGGAATGATTAGGCTTCATGACTTAGAATAGAATTTCGAAAAAAAGGAGTATATAAAATAGTAAACGATTGCTTAAAATCGAAACCTTATTCTAGGACGTTTGAAGCCCGTGCAAGAAAAAAAAAAAAAACCGTGTAATACTAGATGTTTTTTAAAATTTTTGTGGGAAATGATCAGGCTTAGTAATTTAGAATAGAATGTCGAAGAAACATAGGGTATAAAACAGTAAAAGAGGGCGTAAAATCGAAAACCTAATTTTGAAACCCTAATCCGGGACGTTTGAAGCACGTGCTAAAAAATCGAGTAATTGGCGACATTTTAAGAAATTTTAGTGGGGAATGATTAGGCTTCATGACTTAGAATAGAATTTCGAAGAAAAGGAGTGTATAAAATAGTAACCGATTGCTTAAAATTGAAACCTTATTCCGGGACGTTTGAAGCACGTGCAAAAAAAAAAAAAACAAAAAATAAACCGAGTAATACTAGATGTTTTTTAAAATTTTTGTTGGAAATGATCAGGCTTAGTAATTTAGAATATTAGTCGAAGAAACATAGGGTATAAAACAGTAAAAGATGGCGTAAAATCGAAACCTAATTTGGAAACCCTAATCCGGGACGTTTGAAGCACGTGCTAAAAAATCGATTATAAGGCGACATTTTAAGAAATTTTTTTGGGGAATGATTAGGCTTCATGACTTAGAATAGAATTTCGAAAAAAAGGAGTGTATAAAATAGTAAACGATTGCTTAAAATCGAAACCTTATTCCGGGACGTTTGAAGCACGTGCAAAAAAAAAAAAAAAAAAAAAATCGAGTAATACTAGATGTTTTTTAAAATTTTTGTGGGAAATGATCAGGCTTATTAATTTAGAATAGAATGTCGAAGAAACATAGGGTATAAAACAGTAAAAGAGGGCGTAAAATCGAAAATCGAATTTGGAATCCCTAACCTGGGACGTTTGAAGCACGTGATAAAAAATCGAGTAATAGGCGACATGTTAAGACATTTTTTTGGGGAATGATTAGAATTTATGACTTAGAATCGAATTTCGAAAAAAAGGAGTGTATAAAATAGTAAACGATTGCTTAAAATCGAAACCTTATTCAGGGACGTTTGAAGCACGTGCAAAAAAAAAAAACAAAAAAACCGACTAATACTAGATGCTTTTTAAAATTTTTGTGGGAAATGATCAGGCTTAGTAATTTAGAATAGAATGTCGAAGAAACATAGGGTGTAAAACAGTAAAAGAGGGCGTAAAATCGAAAACCTAATTTGGAAACACTAATCCGGGACGTTTGAAGCACGTGCTAAAAAATCGAGTAATAGGCGACAATTTAAGAAATTTTGGTGGGGAATGATTAGGCTTCATGACTTAGAATAGAATTTCGAAGAAAAGGAGTGTATAAAATAGTAAACGATTGCTTAAAATCGATACCTTATACCAGGACGTTTGAAGTACGTGCAAAAAATAAAAATAAAAATAAACCGAGTAATACTAGATGTTTTTTAAAATTTTTGTGGGAAATGATCAGGCTTAGTAATTTAGAATATTATGTCGAAGAAACATAGGGTATAAAACAGTAAAAGAGGGCGTAAAATCGAAAACCTAATTTGGAAACACTAATCCGGGACGTTTGAAGCACGTGCTAAAAAATCGAGTAATAGGAGACAATTTAAGAAATTTTGGTGGGGAATGATTAGGCTTCATGACTTAGAATAGAATTTCGAAGAAAAGGAGTGTATAAAATAGTAAACGATTGCTTAAAATCGATACCTTATACCGGGACGTTTGAAGCACGTGCAAAAAAATAAATAAATAAACCGAGTAATACGAGATGTTTTTTAAAATTTTTGTGGGAAATGATCAGGCTTAGTAATTTAGAATATTATGTCGAAGAAACATAGGGTATAAAACAGTAAAAGATGGCGTAAAATCGAAAACCTAATTTGGAAATCCTAATCCGGGACGTTTGAAGCACGTGCTAAAAAATAGAGTAATAGGCGACATTTTAAGAAATTTTTGTGGGGAATGATTAGGCTTCATAACTTAGAATAGAATTTCGAAGAAAAGGAGTGTATAAAATAGTAAACGATTGCTTAAAATCGAAACCTTATTCCGGGACATTTGAAGCACGTGCAAAAAAAATAAAAAAAATAAAAAACCAAGTAATACTAGATGTTTTTTAAAAATTTTGTGGGAAATGATCAGGCTTATTAATTTAGAATAGAATGTCGAAGAAACATAGGGTATAAAACAGTAAAAGAGGGCGTAAAATCGAAACCTAATTTGGAAACTCTAATCCGGGACGTTTGAAGCACGTGCTAAAAAATCGATTATTAGGCGACATTTTAAGAAATTTTAGTGGGGAATGATTAGGCTTCATGACTTAGAATAGAATTTCGAAGAAAAGGAGTGTATAAAATAGTAACCGATTGCTTAAAATTGAAACCTTATTCCGGGACGTTTGAAGCACGTGCAAAAAAAAAAAAAACAAAAAATAAACCGAGTAATACTAGATGTTTTTTAAAATTTTTGTTGGAAATGATCAGGCTTAGTAATTTAGAATATTAGTCGAAGAAACATAGGGTATAAAACAGTAAAAGATGGCGTAAAATCGAAACCTAATTTGGAAACCCTAATCCGGGACGTTTGAAGCACGTGCTAAAAAATCGATTATAAGGCGACATTTTAAGAAATTTTTTTGGGGAATGATTAGGCTTCATGACTTAGAATAGAATTTCGAAAAAAAGGAGTGTATAAAATAGTAAACGATTGCTTAAAATCGAAACCTTATTCCGGGACGTTTGAAGCACGTGCAAAAAAAAAAAAAAAAAAACCGAGTAATACTAGATGTTTTTTAAAATTTTTGTGGGAAATGATAAGGCTTAGTAATTTAGAATAGAATGTCGAAGAAACATAGGGTATAAAACAGTAAAAGAGGGCGTAAAATCGAAACCTAATTTGGAAAGCCTATCCGGGACGTTTGAAGCACGTGCTAAAAAATCGATTATTAGACGACATTTTAAGAAATTTTAGTGGGGAATGATTAGGCTTCATGACTTAGAATAGAATTTCGAAGAAAAGGAGTGTATAAAATAGTGAACGATAGCTTAAAATCGAAACCTTATTCCGGGACGTTTGAAGCACGTGAAAAAAAAAAAAAAACTTAGGAATACTAGACGTTTTTTAAAATTATTGTGGGAAATGATCATGCTGAGTAATTTAGAATAGAATGTCGAAGAAACATAGGGTATAAAACAGTAAAAGACAGCGTAAAATAGAAAACCGAATTTGGAAACCCTAATCTGGGACGTTTGAAGCTCGTGCTAAAAAATCAAGAAATAGGCGACATTTTAAGAAATTTTTGTGGGGAATGATTAGGCTTCATGACTTAGAATAGAATTTCGAAAAAAAGGAGTGAATAAAATAGTAAACGATTGCTTAAAATCGAAACCTTATTCCGGGACGTTTGAAGCACGTGCAAAAAAAATAAAAAAATAAAAAACCAAGTAATACTAGATGTTTTTTACAAATTTTGTGGGAAATGATCAGGCTCATTAATTTAAATTAGAATGTCGAAGAAACATAGGGTATAAAACAGTAAAAGAGGGCGTAAAATCGAAACCTAATTTGGAAACTCTAATCCGGGACGTTTGAAGCACGTGCTAAAAAATCGATTATTAGGCGACATTTTAAGAAATTTTTGTGGGGAATGATTAGGCTTCATGACTTAGAATAAAATTTCGAAAAAAAGGAGTATATAAAATAGTAAACGATTGCTTAAAATCGAAACCTTATTCCAGGACGTTTGAAGCCCGTGCAAGAAAAAAAAAAAAAACCGTGTAATACTAGATGTTTTTTAAAATTTTTGTGGGAAATGATCAGGCTTAGTAATTTAGAATAGAATGTCGAAGAAACATAGGGTATAAAACAGTAAAAGAGGGCGTAAAATCGAAAACCTAATTTTGAAACCCTAATCCGGGACGTTTGAAGCACGTGCTAAAAAATCGAGTAATTGGCGACATTTTAAGAAATTTTTTTGGGGAATGATTAGGCTTCATGACTTAGAATCGAATTTCGAAGAAAAGGAGTGTATAAAATAGTAACCGATTGGTTAAAATTGAAACCTTATTCCGGGACGTTTGAAGCACGTGCAAAAAAAAAAAAACAAAAAAAAAAACCGAGTAATACTAGATGTTTTTTAAAATTTTTGTTGGAAATGATCAGGCTTAGTAATTTAGAATATTATGTCGAAGAAACATAGGGTATAAAACAGTAAAAGATGGCATAAAATCGAAACCTAATTTGGAAACCCTAATCCGGGACGTTTGATGCACGTGCTAAAAAATCGAGTAATTGGCGACATTTTAAGAAATTTTTTTGGGGAATGATTAGGCTTCATGACTTAGAATCGAATTTCGAAGAAAAGGAGTGTATAAAATAGTAAACGATTGCTTAAAATCGAAACCTTATTTAGGGACGTTTGAAGCACGTGCAAAAAAAAAAAAAAAAAAACCGAGTAATACTAGATGTTTTTTAAAATTTTTGTGGGAAATGATAAGGCTTATTAATTTAGAATAGAATGTCGAAGAAACATAGGGTATAAAACAGTAAAAGAAGGCGTAAAATCGAAAATCAAATTTGGAAACCCTAGTCCGGGACGTTTGTAGCACGTGATAAAAAATCGATTATAAGGCGACATTTTAAGAAATTTTTGTGCGAATTGATTAGGCTTCATGACTTAGAATAGAATTTCGAAAAAAAGGAGTGTATAAAATAGTAAACGATTGCTTAAAATCGAAACCTTATTCTAGGACGTTTGAAGCCCGTGCAAGAAAAAAAAAAAAACCGTGTAATACTAGATGTTTTTTAAAATTTTTGTGGGAAATGATCAGGCTTAGTAATTTAGAATAGAATGTCGAAGAAACATAGGGTATAAAACAGTAAAAGAGGGCGTAAAATCGAAAACCTAATTTTGAAACCCTAATCCGGGACGTTTGAAGCACGTGCTAAAAAATCGAGTAATTAGCGACATTTTAAGAAATTTTTTTGGGGAATGATTAGGCTTCATGACTTAGAATCGAATTTCGAAGAAAAGGAGTGTATAAAATAGTAACCGATTGGTTAAAATTGAAACCTTATTCCGGGACGTTTGAAGCACGTGCAAAAAAAAAAAAACAAAAAAAAAAAAAAAACCAAGTAATACTAGATGTTTTTTAAAATTTTTGTTGGAAATGATCAGGCTTAGTAATTTAGAATATTTTGTCGAAGAAACATAGGGTATAAAACAGTAAAAGATGGCATAAAATCGAAACCTAATTTGGAAACCCTAATCCGGGACGTTTGATGCACGTGCTAAAAAATCGAGTAATTGGCGACATTTTAAGAAATTTTTTTGGGGTATGATTAGGCTTCATGACTTAGAATCGAATTTTGAAGAAAAGGAGTGTATAAAATAGTAAACGATTGCTTAAAATCGAAACCTTATTCCGGGACGTTTGAAGCACGTGCAAAAAAAAAAAAAAAAAAAAAAAATCGAGTAATACTAGATGTTTTTTAAAATTTTTGTGGGAAATGATCAGGCTTATTAATTTAGAATAGAATGTCGAAGAAACATAGGGTATAAAACAGTAAAAGAGGGCGTAAAATCGAAAATCGAATTTGGAATCCCTAATCTGGGACGTTTGAAGCACGTGATAAAAAATCGAGTAATAGGCGACATGTTAAGACATTTTTTTGGGGAATGATTAGAATTTATGACTTAGAATCGAATTTCGAAAAAAAGGAGTGTATAAAATAGTAAACGATTGCTTAAAATCGAAACCTTATTCAGGGACGTTTGAAGCACGTGCAAAAAAAAAAAAACAAAAAAACCGACTAATACTAGATGCTTTTTAAAATTTTTGTGGGAAATGATCAGGCTTAGTAATTTAGAATAGAATGTCGAAGAAACATAGGGTGTAAAACAGTAAAAGAGGGCGTAAAATCGAAAACCTAATTTGGAAACACTAATCCGGGACGTTTGAAGCACGTGCTAAAAAATCGAGTAATAGGCGACAATTTAAGAAATTTTGGTGGGGAATGATTAGGCTTCATGACTTAGAATAGAATTTCGAAGAAAAGGAGTGTATAAAATAGTAAACGATTGCTTAAAATCGATACCTTATACCAGGACGTTTGAAGTACGTGCAAAAAATAAAAATAAAAATAAACCGAGTAATACTAGATGTTTTTTAAAATTTTTGTGGGAAATGATCAGGCTTAGTAATTTAGAATATTATGTCGAAGAAACATAGGGTATAAAACAGTAAAAGAGGGCGTAAAATCGAAAACCTAATTTGGAAACACTAATCCGGGACGTTTGAAGCACGTGCTAAAAAATCGAGTAATAGGCGACAATTTAAGAAATTTTGGTGGGGAATGATTAGGCTTCATGACTTAGAATAGAATTTCGAAGAAAAGGAGTGTATGAAATAGTAAACGATTGCTTAAAATCGATACCTTATACCGGGACGTTTGAAGCACGTGCAAAAAAATAAATAAATAAACCGAGTAATACGAGATGTTTTTTAAAATTTTTGTGGGAAATGATCAGGCTTAGTAATTTAGAATATTATGTCGAAGAAACATAGGGTATAAAACAGTAAAAGATGGCGTAAAATCGAAAACCTAATTTGGAAATCCTAATCCGGGACGTTTGAAGCACGTGCTAAAAAATAGAGTAATAGACGACATTTTAAGAAATTTTTGTGGGGAATGATTAGGCTTCATAACTTAGAATAGAATTTCGAAGAAAAGGAGTGTATAAAATAGTAAACGATTGCTTAAAATCGAAACCTTATTCCGGGACATTTGAAGCACGTGCAAAAAAAATAAAAAAAATAAAAAACCAAGTAATACTAGATGTTTTTTAAAAATTTTGTGGGAAATGATCAGGCTTATTAATTTAGAATAGAATGTCGAAGAAACATAGGGTATAAAACAGTAAAAGAGGGCGTAAAATCGAAACCTAATTTGGAAACTCTAATCCGGGACGTTTGAAGCACGTGCTAAAAAATCGATTATTAGGCGACATTTTAAGAAATTTTAGTGGGGAATGATTAGGCTTCATGACTTAGAATAGAATTTCGAAGAAAAGGAGTGTATAAAATAGTAACCGATTGCTTAAAATTGAAACCTTATTCCGGGACGTTTGAAGCACGTGCAAAAAAAAAAAAAAAACAAAAAATAAACCGAGTAATACTAGATGTTTTTTAAAATTTTTGTTGGAAATGATCAGGCTTAGTAATTTAGAATATTAGTCGAAGAAACATAGGGTATAAAACAGTAAAAGATGGCGTAAAATCGAAACCTAATTTGGAAACCCTAATCCGGGACATTTGAAGCACGTGCTAAAAAATCGATTATAAGGCGACATTTTAAGAAATTTTTGTGGGGAATGATTAGGCTTCATGACTTAGAATAGAATTTCGAAAAAAAGGAGTGTATAAAATAGTAAACGATTGCTTAAAATCGAAACCTTATTCCGGGACGTTTGAAGCACGTGCAAAAAAAAAAAAAAAAAACCGAGTAATACTAGATGTTTTTTAAAATTTTTGTGGGAAATGATAAGGCTTAGTAATTTAGAATAGAATGTCGAAGAAACATAGGGTATAAAACAGTAAAAGAGGGCGTAAAATCGAAACCTAATTTGGAAAGCCTATCCGGGACGTTTGAAGCACGTGCTAAAAAATCGATTATTAGACGACATTTTAAGAAATTTTAGTGGGGAATGATTAGGCTTCATGACTTAGAATAGAATTTCGAAGAAAAGGAGTGTATAAAATAGTGAACGATAGCTTAAAATCGAAACCTTATTCCGGGACGTTTGAAGCACGTGAAAAAAAAAAAAAACTGAGGAATACTAGACGTTTTTTAAAATTATTGTGGGAAATGATCATGCTGAGTAATTTAGAATAGAATGTCGAAGAAACATAGGGTATAAAACAGTAAAAGACAGCGTAAAATAGAAAACCGAATTTGGAAACCCTAATCTGGGACGTTTGAAGCTCGTGCTAAAAAATCAAGAAATAGGCGACATTTTAAGAAATTTTTGTGGGGAATGATTAGGCTTCATGACTTAGAATAGAATTTCGAAAAAAAGGAGTGTATATAATAGTAAACGATTGCTTAAAATCGAAACCTTATTCAGGGACGTTTGAAGCACGTGCAAAAAAAAAAAACAAAAAAACCGACTAATACTAGATGCTTTTTAAAATTTTTGTGGGAAATGATCAGGCTTAGTAATTTAGAATAGAATGTCGAAGAAACATAGGGTGTAAAACAGTAAAAGAGGGCGTAAAATCGAAAACCTAATTTGGAAACACTAATCCGGGACGTTTGAAGCACGTGCAAAAAAATCGAGTAATAGGCGACAATTTAAGAAATTTTGGTGGGGAATGATTAGGCTTCATGACTTAGAATAGAATTTCGAAAAAAAGGAGTATATAAAATAGTAAACGATTGCTTAAAATCGAAACCTTATTCCAGGACGTTTGAAGCCCGTGCAAGAAAAAAAAAAAAAAACCGTGTAATACTAGATGTTTTTTAAAATTTTTGTGGGAAATGATCAGGCTTAGTAATTTAGAATAGAATGTCGAAGAAACATAGGGTATAAAACAGTAAAAGAGGGCGTAAAATCGAAAACCTAATTTTGAAACCCTAATCCGGGACGTTTGAAGCACGTGCTAAAAAATCGAGTAATTGGCGACATTTTAAGAAATTTTTTTGGGGAATGATTAGGCTTCATGACTTAGAATCGAAATTCGAAGAAAAGGAGTGTATAAAATAGTAACCGATTGGTTAAAATTGAAACCTTATTCCGGGACGTTTGAAGCACGTGCAAAAAAAAAAACAAAAAAAAAACCAAGTAATACTAGATGTTTTTTAAAATTTTTGTTGGAAATGATCAGGCTTAGTAATTTAGAATATTATGTCGAAGAAACATAGGGTATAAAACAGTAAAAGATGGCATAAAATCGAAACCTAATTTGGAAACCCTAATCCGGGACGTTTGATGCACGTGCTAAAAAATCGAGTAATTGGCGACATTTTAAGAAATTTTTTTGGGGAATGATTAGGCTTCATGACTTAGAATCGAATTTCGAAGAAAAGGAGTGTATAAAATAGTAAACGATTGCTTAAAATGGAAACCTTATTTAGGGACGTTTGAAGCACGTGCAAAAAAAAAAAAAAAAAAAAAAACCGAGTAATACTAGATGTTTTTTAAAATTTTTGTGGGAAATGATAAGGCTTATTAATTTAGAATAGAATGTCGAAGAAACATAGGGTATAAAACAGTAAAAGAAGGCGTAAAATCGAAAATCAAATTTGGAAACCCTAGTCCGGGACGTTTGTAGCACGTGATAAAAAATCGATTATAAGGCGACATTTTAAGAAATTTTTGTGCGAATTGATTAGGCTTCATGACTTAGAATAGAATTTCGAAAAAAAGGAGTGTATAAAATAGTAAACGATTGCTTAAAATCGAAACCTTATTCCGGGACGTTTGAAGCACGTGCAAAAAAAAAAAAAAAAAAAAAAAATCGAGTAATATTAGATGTTTTTTAAAATTTTTGTGGGAAATGATCAGGCTTATTAATTTAGAATAGAATGTCGAAGAAACATAGGGTACAAAACAGTAAAAGAGGGCGTAAAATCGAAAATCGAATTTGGAATCCCTAATCTGGGACGTTTGAAGCACGTGATAAAAAATCGAGTAATAGGCGACATGTTAAGACATTTTTTTGGGGAATGATTAGAATTTATGACTTAGAATCGAATTTCGAAAAAAAGGAGTGTATAAAATAGTAAACGATTGCTTAAAATCGAAACCTTATTCAGGGACGTTTGAAGCACGTGCAAAAAAAAAAAAACAAAAAAACCGACTAATACTAGATGCTTTTTAAAATTTTTGTGGGAAATGATCAGGCTTAGTAATTTAGAATAGAATGTCGAAGAAACATAGGGTGTAAAACAGTAAAAGAGTGCGTAAAATCGAAAACCTAATTTGGAAACACTAATCCGGGACGTTTGAAGCACGTGCTAAAAAATCGAGTAATAGGCGACAATTTAAGAAATTTTGGTGGGGAATGATTAGGCTTCATGACTTAGAATAGAATTTCGAAGAAAAGGAGTGTATGAAATAGTAAACGATTGCTTAAAATCGATACCTTATACCAGGACGTTTGAAGTACGTGCAAAAAATAAAAATAAAAATAAACCGAGTAATACTAGATGTTTTTTAAAATTTTTGTGGGAAATGATCAGGCTTAGTAATTTAGAATATTATGTCGAAGAAACATAGGGTATAAAACAGTAAAAGAGGGCGTAAAATCGAAAACCTAATTTGGAAACACTAATCCGGGACGTTTGAAGCACGTGCTAAAAAATCGAGTAATAGGCGACAATTTAAGAAATTTTGGTGGGGAATGATTAGGCTTCATGACTTAGAATAGAATTTCGAAGAAAAGGAGTGTATAAAATAGTAAACGATTGCTTAAAATCGATACCTTATACCGGGACGTTTGAAGCACGTGCAAAAAAATAAATAAATAAACCGAGTAATACGAGATGTTTTTTAAAATTTTTGTGGGAAATGATCAGGCTTAGTAATTTAGAATATTATGTCGAAGAAACATAGGGTATAAAACAGTAAAAGATGGCGTAAAATCGAAACCTAATTTGGAAACCCTAATCCGGGACGTTTGAAGCACGTGCTAAAAAATCGATTATAAGGCGACATTTTAAGAAATTTTTGTGGGGAATGATTAGGCTTCATGACTTAGAATAGAATTTCGAAAAAAAGGAGTGTATAAAATAGTAAACGATTGCTTAAAATCGAAACCTTATTCCGGGACGTTTGAAGCACGTGCAAAAAAAAAAAAAAAAAAAACCGAGTAATACTAGATGTTTTTTAAAATTTTTGTGGGAAATGATCAGGCTTATTAATTTAGAATAGAATGTCGAAGAAACATAGGGTATAAAACAGTAAAAGAAGTCGTAAAATCGAAAATCGAATTTGGAAACCCTAATCCGGGACGTTTGAAGCACGTGATAAAAAATCGATTATAAGGCGACATTTTAAGAAATTTTTGTGCGAATTGATTAGGCTTCATGACTTAGAATAGAATTTCGAAAAAAAGGAGTGTATAAAATAGTAAACGATTGCTTAAAATCGAAACCTTATTCCGGGACGTTTGAAGCACGTGCAAAAAAAAAAAAAAAAAAAAAAAATCGAGTAATACTAGATGTTTTTTAAAATTTTTGTGGGAAATGATCAGGCTTATTAATTTAGAATAGAATGTCGAAGAAACATAGGGTATAAAACAGTAAAAGAGGGCGTAAAATCGAAAATCGAATTTGGAATCCCTAATCTGGGACGTTTGAAGCACGTGATAAAAAATCGAGTAATAGGCGACATGTTAAGACATTTTTTTGGGGAATGATTAGAATTTATGACTTAGAATCGAATTTCGAAAAAAAGGAGTGTATAAAATAGTAAACGATTGCTTAAAATCGAAACCTTATTCAGGGACGTTTGAAGCACGTGCAAAAAAAAAAAAACAAAAAAACCGACTAATACTAGATGCTTTTTAAAATTTTTGTGGGAAATGATCAGGCTTAGTAATTTAGAATAGAATGTCGAAGAAACATAGGGTGTAAAACAGTAAAAGAGTGCGTAAAATCGAAAACCTAATTTGGAAACACTAATCCGGGACGTTTGAAGCACGTGCTAAAAAATCGAGTAATAGGCGACAATTTAAGAAATTTTGGTGGGGAATGATTAGGCTTCATGACTTAGAATAGAATTTCGAAGAAAAGGAGTGTATGAAATAGTAAACGATTGCTTAAAATCGATACCTTATACCAGGACGTTTGAAGTACGTGCAAAAAATAAAAATAAAAATAAACCGAGTAATACTAGATGTTTTTTAAAATTTTTGTGGGAAATGATCAGGCTTAGTAATTTAGAATAGAATGTCGAAGAAACATAGGGTGTAAAACAGTAAAAGAGTGCGTAAAATCGAAAACCTAATTTGGAAATCCTAATCCGGGACGTTTGAAGCACGTGCTAAAAAATAGAGTAATAGGCGACATTTTAAGAAATTTTTGTGGGGAATGATTAGGCTTCATAACTTAGAATAGAATTTCGAAGAAAAGGAGTGTATAAAATAGTAAACGATTGCTTAAAATCGAAACCTTATTCCGGGACATTTGAAGCACGTGCAAAAAAAATAAAAAAAATAAAAAACCAAGTAATACTAGATGTTTTTTAAAAATTTTGTGGGAAATGATCAGGCTTATTAATTTAGAATAGAATGTCGAAGAAACATAGGGTATAAAACAGTAAAAGAGGGCGTAAAATCGAAACCTAATTTGGAAACTCTAATCCGGGACGTTTGAAGCATGTGCTAAAAAATCGATTATTAGGCGACATTTTAAGAAATTTTAGTGGGGAATGATTAGACTTCATGACTTAGAATAGAATTTCGAAGAAAAGGAGTGTATAAAATAGTAACCGATTGCTTAAGATTGAAACCTTATTCCGGGACGTTTGAAGCACGTGCAAAAAAAAAAAACAAAAAATAAACCGAGTAATACTAGATGTTTTTTAAAATTTTTGTTGGAAATGATCAGGCTTAGTAATTTAGAATATTAGTCGAAGAAACATAGGGTATAAAACAGTAAAAGATGGCGTAAAATCGAAACCTAATTTGGAAACCCTAATCCGGGACGTTTGAAGCACGTGCTAAAAAATCGATTATAAGGCGACATTTTAAGAAATTTTTGTGGGGAATGATTAGGCTTCATGACTTAGAATAGAATTTCGAAAAAAAGGAGTGTATAAAATAGTAAACCATTGCTTAAAATCGAAACCTTATTCCGGGACGTTTGAAGCACGTGCAAAAAAAAAAAAAAAAAAAACCAAGTAATACTAGATGTTTTTTAAAATTTTTGTGGGAAATGATCAGGCTTATTAATTTAGAATAGAATGTCGAAGAAACATAGGGTATAAAACAGTAAAAGAAGTCGTAAAATCGAAAATCGAATTTGGAAACCCTAATCCGGGACGTTTGAAGCACGTGATAAAAAATCGATTATAAGGCGACATTTTAAGAAATTTTTGTGCGAATTGATTAGGCTTCATGACTTAGAATAGAATTTCGAAAAAAAGGAGTGTATAAAATAGTAAACGATTGCTTAAAATCGAAACCTTATTCCGGGACGTTTGAAGCACGTGCAAAAAAAAAAAAAAAAAAAAATTCGAGTAATACTAGATGTTTTTTAAAATTTTTGTGGGAAATGATCAGGCTTATTAATTTAGAATAGAATGTCGAAGAAACATAGGGTATAAAACAGTAAAAGAGGGCGTAAAATCGAAAATCAATTTGGAATCCCTAATCTGGGACGTTTGAAGCACGTGATAAAAAATCGAGTAATAGGCGACATGTTAAGACATTTTTTTGGGGAATGATTAGAATTTATGACTTAGAATCGAATTTCGAAAAAAAGGAGTGTATAAAATAGTAAACGATTGCTTAAAATCGAAACCTTATTCAGGGACGTTTGAAGCACGTGCAAAAAAAAAAAAACAAAAAAACCGACTAATACTAGATGCTTTTTAAAATTTTTGTGGGAAATGATCAGGCTTAGTAATTTAGAATATTATGTCGAAGAAACATAGGGTATAAAACAGTAAAAGAGGGCGTAATATCGAAAACCTAATTTGGAAATCCTAATCCGGGACGTTTGAAGCACGTGCTAAAAAATAGAGTAATAGGCGACATTTTAAGAAATTTTTGTGGGGAATGATTAGGCTTCATAACTTAGAATAGAATTTCGAAGAAAAGGAGTGTATAAAATATTAAACGATTGCTTAAAATCGAAACCTTATTCCGGGACATTTGAAGCACGTGCAAAAAAATAAAAAAAATAAAAAACCAAGTAATACTAGATGTTTTTTAAAAATTTTGTGGGAAATGATCAGGCTTATTAATTTAGAATAGAATGTCGAAGAAACATAGGGTATAAAACAGTAAAAGATGGCGTAAAATCGAAACCTAATTTGGAAACTCTAATCCGGGACGTTTGAAGCACGTGCTAAAAAATCGATTATTAGGCGACATTTTAAGAAATTTTAGTGGGGAATGATTAGGCTTCATGACTTAGAATAGAATTTCGAAGAAAAGGAGTGTATAAAATAGTAACCGATTGCTTAAAATTGAAACCTTATTCCGGGACGTTTGAAGCACGTGCAAAAAAAAAAAAACAAAAAATAAACCGAGTAATACTAGATGTTTTTTAAAATTTTTGTTGGAAATGATTAGGCTTAGTAATTTAGAATATTAGTCGAAGAAACATAGGGTATAAAACAGTAAAAGATGGCGTAAAATCGAAACCTAATTTGGAAACCCTAATCCGGGACGTTTGAAGCACGTGCTAAAAAATCGATTATAAGGCGACATTTTAAGAAATTTTTGTGGGGAATGATTAGGCTTCATGACTTAGAATAGAATTTCGAAAAAAAGGAGTGTATAAAATTGTAAACGATTGCTTAAAATCGAAACCTTATTCCGGGACGTTTGAAGCACGTGCAAAAAAAAAAAAAAAAAAACCGAGTAATACTAGATGTTTTTTAAAATTTTTGTGGGAAATGATCAGGCTTATTAATTTAGAATAGAATGTCGAAGAAACATAGGGTATAAAACAGTAAAAGAAGGCGTAAAATCGAAAATCGAATTTGGAAACCGTAATCCGGGACGTTTGAAGCACGTGATAAACAATCGATTATAAGGCGACATTTTAAGAAATTTTTGTGCGAATTGATTAGGCTTCATGACTTAGAATAGAATTTCGAAAAAAAGGAGTGTATAAAATAGTAAACGATTGCTTAAAATTGAAACCTTATTACGGGACGTTTGGAGCACGTGCAAAAAAAAAAAAAAAAAAAAAAAAGAATCGAGTAATACTAGATGTTTTTTAAAATTTTTGTGTGAAATGATCAGGCTTATTAATTTAGAATAGAATGTCGAAGAAACATAGGGTATAAAACAGTAAAAGAGGGCGTAAAATCGAAAATCGAATTTGGAAACCCTAATCCGGGACGTTTGAAGCACTTGATAAAAAATCGATTAATAGGCGACATGTTAAGACATTTTTTTTGGGGAATGATTAGAATTCATGACTTAGAATCGAATTTCGAAAAAAAGGAGTGTATAAAATAGTAAACGATTGCTTAAAATCGAAACCTTATTCAGGGACGTTTGAAGCACGTGCAAAAAAAAAAACAAAAAAACCGACTAATACTAGATGTTTTTTAAAATTTTTGTGCGAAATGATCAGGCTTAGTAATTTAGAATAGAATGTCGAAGAAACATAGGGTGTAAAACAGTAAAAGAGGGCGTAAAATCGAAAACCTCATTTGGAAACACTAATCCGGGACGTTTGAAGCACGTGCTAAAAAATCGAGGAATAGGCGACAATTTAAGAAATTTTGGTGGGGAATGATTAGGCTTCATGACTTAGAATAGAATTTCGAAGAAAAGGAGTGTATAAAATAGTAAACGATTGCTTAAAATCGATACCTTATACCGGGACGTTTGAAGCACGTGCAAAAAAAAAAAAAATAAATAAACCGAGTAATACTAGATGTTTTTTAAAATTTTTGTGGGAAATGATCAGGCTTAGTAATTTAGAATATTATGTCGAAGAAACATAGGGTATAAAACAGTAATAGATGGCGTAAAATCGAAAACCTAATTTGGAAATCCTAATCTGGGACGTTTGAAGCACGTGCTAAAAAATGGAGTAGTAGGCGACATTTTAAGAAATTTTTGTGGGGAATGATTAGGCTTCATAACTTAGAACAGAATTTCGAAGAAAAGGAGTGTATAAAATAGAAAACGATTGCTTAAAATCGAAACCTTTTTCCTGGACGTTTGAAGCACCTGCAAAAAAAAAATAAAAAAAAATAAAAAAACCGAGTAATACTAGATGTTTTTTAAAATTTTTGTGGGAAATGATCAGGCTTAGTAATTTAGAATAGAATGTCGAAGAAACATAGGGTATAAAACAGAAAAAAAGGTTGTAAAATCGAAAACCTAATTTGGAAACCGTAATCCGGGACTTTTTAAGCACGTGCTAGAAAATCGAGTAATAGGTGACAATTTAAGACATTTTTTTGGGGAATGATTAGGCTTCATGACTTAGAAACAAATTTCGAAGAAAAGGAGTGTATAAAATAGTAACCGATTGATTAAAATTGAAACCTTATTCCGGGACGTTTGAAGCACGTGCAAAAAAAAAAAAAAAAAAAAAAAACCGAGTAATACTAGATGTTTTTTAAAATTTTTGTTGGAAATGATCTGGCTTAGTAATTTAGAATAGAATGTCGAAGAAACATAGGGTATAAAACAGTAAAAGATGACGTAAAATCGAAAACATAATTTGGAAACACTAATCCGGGACGTTTGAAGCACGTGCTAAAAAATCGATTATAAGGCGACATTTTAAGAAATTTTTGTGGGGAATGATTAGGCTTCATGACATAGAATAGAATTTCGAAAAAAAGGAGTGTATAAAATAGTAAACGATTGCTTAAAATTGAAACCTTATTCCGGGACGTTTGAAGCACGTGCAAAAAAAAAAAAAAAAAAAAACCGAGTAATACTAGATGTTTTTTAAAATTTTTGTGGGAAATGATCAGGCTTATTAATTTAGAATAGAATGTCGAAGAAACATAGGGTATAAAACAGTAAAAGAAGGCGTAAAATCGAAAATCGAATTTGGAAACCCTAATCCGGGACGTTTGAAGCACGTGATAAAAAATCGATTATAAGGCGACATTTTAAGAAATTTTTGTCCGAATTGATTAGGCTTCATGACTTAGAATAGAATTTCGAAAAAAAGGAGTGTATAAAATAGTAAACGATTGCTTAAAATCGAAACCTTATTCCGGGACGTTTGAAGCACGTGCAAAAAAAAAAAAAAAAAAAACCGAGTAATACTAGATGTTTTTTAAAATTTTTGTGGGAAATGATCAGGCTTATTAATTTAGAATAGAATGTCGAAGAAACATAGGGTATAAAACAGTAAAAGAAGGCGAAAAAAAGGAGTGTATAAAATAGTAAACGATTGCTTAAAATCAAAACCTTATTCCGGGATGTTTGAAGCACGTGCAAAAAAAACAAAAAAATAAAAAACCAAGTAATACTAGATGTTTTTTAAAAATTTTGTGGGAAATGATCAGGCTTATTAATTTAGAATGCAATGTCGAAGTAACATAGGGTATAAATCAGTAAAAGAGGGCGTAAAATCGAAACCTCATTTGGAAAATCTAATCCGGGACGTTTGAAGCACGTGCTAAAAAATCGATTATTAGGTGACATTTTAAGAAATTTTTGTTGGGAATGATTAGGCTTCATGACTTAGAATAGAATTTCGAAGAAAAGGAGTGTATAAAAAAGTAACCGATTGGTTAAAATTGAAACCTTATTCCGGGACGTTTGAAGCACGTGCAAAAAAAAAAAAAAAAACAAAAAACAAACCGAGTAATACTAGATGTTTTTTAAAATTTTTGTTGGAAATGATCATGCTTATTAATTTAGAATATTAGTCAAAGAAACATAGGGTATAAAACAGTAAAAGATGGCGTAAAATCGAAACCTAATTTGGAAACCCTAATCCGGGACGTTTGAAGCACGTGCTAAAAAATCGATTATTAGGCGACATTTTAAGAAATTTTTGTGGGCAATGATTAGGCTTCATGACTTAGAATAGAATTTTGAAGAAAAGGAGTGTATAAAATAGTAAACGATTTCTTAAAATTGAAACCTTATTCCGGGACGTTTGAAGCACGTGCAAAAAAAAAAAAAAAAAAAAAAAAAAACCGAGTAATACTAGATGTTTTTTAAAATTTTTGTGGGAAATGGTCAGGCTTATTAATTTAGAATAGAATGTCCAAGAAACATAGGGTATAAAACAATAAAAGAAGGCGTAAAATAGAAAATCGAATTTGGAAACCCTAATCCGGGACGTTTGAAGCGTGTGATAAAAAATAGATTATAAGGCGTCATTTTAAGAAATTTTTGTGCGAATTGATTAGGCTTCATGACTTAGAATAGAATTTCGAAAAAAAGGAGTGTATAAAATAGTAAACGATTGCTTAAAATCGAAACCTTATTCCGGGACGTTTGAAGCACGTGCAAAAAAAAAAAAAAAAAAAAAAAAAAGAATCGAATAATACTAGATGTTTTTTTAAATTTTTGTGTGAAATGATCAGGCTTATTAATTTAGAATAGAATGTCGAAGAAACATAGGGTATAAAACAGTAAAAGAGGGCGTAAAATCGAAAATCGAATTTGGAAACCCTAATACGGGACGTTTGAAGCACGTGATAAAAAATCGAGTAATAGGCGACATGTTAAGACATTTTTTTTGGGGAATGATTAGAATTCATGACTTAGAATCGAATTTCGAAAAAAAGGAATGTATAAAATAGTAAACGATTGCTTAAAATCGAAACCTTATTCAGGGACGTTTGAAGCACGTGCAAAAAAAAAAAAAAAAAAAACAAAAAAACCGACTAATACTAGATGTTTTTTAAAATTTTTGTGGGAAATGATCAGGCTTAGTAATTTAGAATAGAATGTCGAAGAAACATAGGGTGTAAAACAGTAAAAGAGGGCGTAAAATCGAAAACCTAATTTGGAAACACTAATCCGGGACGTTTGAAGCACGTGCTAAAAAATCGAGGAATAGGCGACAATTTAAGAAATTTTGGTGGGGAATGATTAGGCTTCATGACTTAGAATAGAATTTCGAAGAAAAGGAGTGTATAAAATAGTAAACGATTGCTTAAAATCGATACCTTATACCAGGACGTTTGAAGTACGTGCAAAAAATAAAAATAAAAATAAACCGTGTAATACTAGATGTTTTTTAAAATTTTTGTGGGAAATGATCAGGCTTAGTAATTTAGAATATTATGTCGAAGAAACATAGGGTATAAAATAGTAAAAGAGGGCGTAAAATCGAAAATCTAATTTGGAAATACGAATCCGGGACATTTGAAGCATGTGCTAAAAAATCGAGTAATAGGCGACAATTTAAGAAATTTTGGTGGGGAATGATTAGGCTTCATGACTTAGAATAGAATTTCGAAGAAAAGGAGTGTATAAAATAGTAAACGATTGCTTAAAATCGATACCTTATACCGGGACGTTTGAAGCACGTGCAAAAAAAATAAATAAATAAATAAACCGAGTAATACTAGATGTTTATTAAAATTTTTGTGGGAAATGATCAGGCTTAGTAATTTAGAATATTATGTCGAAGAAACATAGGGTATAAAACAGTAAAAGATGGCGTAAAATCGAAAACCTAATTTGGAAATCCTAATCCGGGACGTTTGAAGCACGTGCTAAAAAATGGAGTAATAGGCGACATTTTAAGAAATTTTTGTGAGGAATGATTAGGCTTCATAACTTATAACAGAATTTCGAAGAAAAGGAGTGTATAAAATAGTAAACGATTGCTTAAAATCGAAACCTTTTTCCGGGACGTTTGAAGCACGTGCAAAAAAAAATAAAAAAAAATAAAAAAAACCGAGTAATACTAGATGTTTTTTAAAATTTTTGTGGGAAATGATCAGGCTTAGTAATTTAGAATAGAATGTCGAAGAAACATAGGGTATAAAACAGAAAAAAAGGTTGTAAAATCGAAAACCTAATTTGGAAACCGTAATCCGGGACTTTTTAAGCACGTGCTAGAAAATCGAGTAATAGGTGACAATTTAAGACATTTTTTTGGGGAATGATTAGGCTTCATGACTTAGAAACAAATTTCGAAGAAAATGAGTGTATAAAATAGTAACCGATTGGTTAAAATTGAAACCTTATTCCGGGACGTTTGAAGCACGTGCAAAAAAAAAAAAAAAAAAAAAACCGAGTAATACTAGATGTTTTTTAAAATTTTTGTTGGAAATGATCAGGCTTAGTAATTTATTATAGAATGTCGAAGAAACATAGGGTATAAAACAGTAAAAGATGACGTAAAATCGAAAACCTAATTTGGAAACCCTAATCCGGGACGTTTGACGCACGTGCTAAAAAATCGATTATAAGGCGACATTTTAAGAAATTTTTGTGGGGAATGATTAGGCTTCATGACATAGAATAGAATTTCGAAAAAAAGGAGTGTATAAAATAGTAAACGATTGCTTAAAATCGAAACCTTATTCCGGGACGTTTGAAGCACGTGCAAAAAAAAAAAAAAAAAAAACCGAGTAATACTAGATGTTTTTTAAAATTTTTGTTGGAAATGATCAGGCTTAGTAATTTAGAATAGAATGTCGAAGAAACATAGGGTATAAAACAGTAAAAGATGACGTAAAATCGAAAACCTAATTTGGACACCCTAATCCGGGACGTTTGAAGCACGTGCTAAAAAATCGATTATAAGGCGACATTTTAAGAAATTTTTGTGGGGAATGATTAGGCTTCATGACATAGAATAGAATTTCGAAAAAAAGGAGTGTATAAAATAGTAAACGATTGCTTAAAATCGAAACCTTATTCCGGGACGTTTGAAGCACGTGCAAAAAAAAAAAAAAAAAACCGAGTAATAGTAGATGTTTTTTAAAATTTTTGTGGGAAATGATCAGGCTTATTAATTTAGAATAGAATGTCGAAGAAACATAGGGTATAAAACAGTAAAAGAAGGCGTAAAATCGAAAATCGAATTTGGAAACCCTAATCCGGGACGTTTGAAGCACGTGATAAAAAATCGATTATAAGGCGACATTTTAAGAAATTTTTGTGCGAATTGATTAGGCTTCATGACTTAGAATAGAATTTCGAAAAAAAGGAGTTTTTAAAATAGTAAACGATTGCTTAAAATCGAAACCTTATTCCGGGACGTTTGAAGCACGTGCAAAAAAAAAATAAAAAAAAAAAACCGAGTAATACTAGATGTTTTTTAAAATTTTTGTGGGAAATGATCAGGCTTATTAATTTAGAATAGAATGTCGAAGAAACATAGGGTATAAAACAGTAAAAGAAGGCGTAAAATCGAAAATCGAATTTGGAAACCCTAATCCGGGACGTTCGAAGCACGTGATAAAAAATCGATTATAAGGCGACATTTTAAGAAATTTTTGTGCGAATTGATTAGGCTTCATGACTTAGAATAGAATTTCGAAAAATAGGAGTGTATAAAATAGTAAACGATTGCTTAAAATCGAAACCTTATTCCGGGACGTTTGAAGCACGTGCAAAAAAAAAAAAAAAAAAAAAACAAGTAATACTAGATGTTTTTTAAAATTTTTGTGGGAAATGATCAGGCTTATTAATTTAGAATAGAATGTCGAAGAAACATAGGGTATAAAACAGTAAAAGAAGGCGTAAAATCGAAAATCGAATTTGGAAACCCTAATCCAGGACGTTTGAAGCAAGTGATAAAAAATCGATTATAAGGCGACATTTTAAGAAATTTTTGTGCGAATTGATTAGGCTTCATGACTTAGAATAGAATTTCGAAAAAAAGGAGTGTATAAAATAGTAAACGATTGCTTAAAATCAAAACCTTATTCCGGGACGTTTGAAGCACGTGCAAAAAAAACAAAAAAATAAAAAACCAAGTAATACTAGATGTTTTTTAAAAATTTTGTGGGAAATGATCAGGCTTATTAATTTAGAATAGAATGTCGAAGTAACATAGGGTATAAAACAGTAAAAGAGGGCGTAAAATCGAAACCTAATTTGGAAACTCTAATACGGGACGTTTGAAGCACGTGCTAAAAAATCGATTATTAGGCGACATTTTAAGAAATTTTAGTGGGGAATGATTAGGCTTCATAACTTAGAATAGAATTTCGAAGAAAAGGAGTGTATAAAATAGTAAACGATTGCTTAAAATTGAAACCTTATTCCGGGACGTTTGAAGCACGTGCAAAAAAAAAAAAAAAAACAAAAAACAAACCGAGTAATACTAGATGTTTTTTAAAATTTTTGTTGGAAATGATCAGGCTTAGTAATTTAGAATATTAGTCAAAGAAACATAGGGTATAAAACAGTAAAAGATGGCGTAAAATCGAAACCTAATTTGGAAACCCTAATCCGGGACGTTTGAAGCACGTGCTAAAAAATCGATTATTAGGCGACATTTTAAGAAATTTTTGTGGGCAATGATTAGGCTTCATGACTTAGAATAGAATTTTGAAGAAAAGGAGTGTATAAAATAGTAAACGATTGCTTAAAATCGAAACCTTATTCCGGGACGTTTGAAGCACGTGCAAAAAAAAAAAAAAAAAAAAACCGAGTAATAGTAGATGTTTTTTAAAATTTTTGTGGGAAATGATCAGGCTTATTAATTTAGAATAGAATGTCGAAGAAACATAGGGTATAAAACAGTAAAAGAAGGCGTAAAATCGAAAATCGAATTTGGAAACCCTAATCCGGGACGTTTGAAGCATGTGATAAAAAATCGATTATAAGGCGACATTTTAAGAAATTTTTGTGCGAATTGATTAGGCTTCATGACTTAGAATAGAATTTCGAAAAAAAGGAGTGTATAAAATAGTAAACGATTGCTTAAAATCGAAACCTTATTCCGGGACGTTTGAAGCACGTGCAAAAAAAAAAAAAAAAAAAAAAAAGAATCGAGTAATACGATGTTTTTTAAAATTTTTGTGTGAAATGATCAGGCTTATTAATTTAGAATAGAATGTCGAAGAAACATAGGGTATAAAACAGTAAAAGAGGGCGTAAAATCGAAAATCGAATTTGGAAACCCTAATACGGGACGTTTGAAGCACGTGATAAAAAATCGAGTAATAGGCGACATGTTAAGACATTTTTTTTGGGGAATGATTAGAATTCATGACTTAGAATCGAATTTCGAAAAAAAGGAATGTATAAAATAGTAAACGATTGCTTAAAATAGAAACCTTATTCAGGGACGTTTGAAGCACGTGCAAAAAAAAAAAAACAAAAAAACCGACTAATACTAGATGTTTTTTAAAATTTTTGTGGGAAATGATCAGGCTTAGTAATTTAGAATAGAATGTCGAAGAAACATAGGGTGTAAAACAGTAAAAGAGGGCGTAAAATCGAAAACCTAATTTGGAAACACTAATCCGGGACGTTTGAAGCACGTGCTAAAAAATCGAGGAATAGGCGACAATTTAAGAAATTTTGGTGGGGAATGATTAGGCTTCATGACTTAGAATAGAATTTCGAAGAAAAGGAGTGTATAAAATAGTAAACGATTGCTTAAAATCGATACCTTATACCAGGACGTTTGAAGTACGTGCAAAAAATAAAAATAAAAATAAACCGTGTAATACTAGATGTTTTTCAAAATTTTTGTGGGAAATGATCAGGCTTAGTAATTTAGAATATTATGTCGAAGAAACATAGGGTATAAAATAGTAAAAGAGGGCGTAAAATCGAAAATCTAATTTGGAAATACGAATCCGGGACATTTGAAGCATGTGCTAAAAAATCGAGTAATAGGCGACAATTTAAGAAATTTTGGTGGGGAATGATTAGGCTTCATGACTTAGAATAGAATTTCGAAGAAAAGGAGTGTATAAAATAGTAAACGATTGCTTAAAATCGATACCTTATACCAGGACGTTTGAAGCACGTGCAAAAAAAATAAATAAATAAATAAACCGAGTAATACTAGATGTTTTTTAAAATTTTTGTGGGAAATGATCAGGCTTAGTAATTTAGAATATTATGTCGAAGAAACATAGGGTATAAAACAGTAAAAGATGGCGTAAAATCGAAAACCTAATTTGGAAATCCTAATCCGGGACGTTTGAAGCACGTGCTAAAAAATGGAGTAATAGGCGACATTTTAAGAAATTTTTGTGAGGAATGATTAGGCTTCATAACTTAGAACAGAATTTCGAAGAAAAGGAGTGTATAAAATAGTAAACGATTGCTTAAAATCGAAACCTTTTTCCGGGACGTTTGAAGCACGTGCAAAAAAAAAATAAAAAAAAATAAAAAAAACCGAGTAATACTAGATGTTTTTTAAAATTTTTGTGGGAAATGATCAGGCTTAGTAATTTAGAATAGAATGTCGAAGAAACATAGGGTATAAAACAGAAAAAAAGGTTGTAAAATCGAAAACCTAATTTGGAAACCGTAATCCGGGACTTTTTAAGCACGTGCTAGAAAATCGAGTAATAGGTGACAATTTAAGACATTTTTTTGGGGAATGATTAGGCTTCATGACTTAGAAACAAATTTCGAAGAAAATGAGTGTATAAAATAGTAACCGATTGGTTAAAATTGAAACCTTATTCCGGGACGTTTGAAGCACGTGCAAAAAAAAAAAAAAAAAAAAAAAAACCGAGTAATACTAGATGTTTTTTAAAATTTTTGTTGGAAATGATCAGGCTTAGTAATTTAGAATAGAATGTCGAAGAAACATAGGGTATAAAACAGTAAAAGATGACGTAAAATCGAAAACCTAATTTGGAAACCCTAATCCGGGACGTTTGACGCACGTGCTAAAAAATCGATTATAAGGCGACATTTTAAGAAATTTTTGTGGGGAATGATTAGGCTTCATGACATAGAACAGAATTTCGAAGAAAAGGAGTGTATAAAATAGTAAACGATTGCTTAAAATCGAAACCTTTTTCCGGGACGTTTGAAGCACGTGCAAAAAAAAAATAAAAAAAAATAAAAAAAACCGAGTAATACTAGATGTTTTTTAAAATTTTTGTGGGAAATGAACAGGCTTAGTAATTTAGAATAGAATGTCGAAGAAACATAGGGTATAAAACAGAAAAAAAGGTTGTAAAATCGAAAACCTAATTTGGAAACCGTAATCCGGGACTTTTTAAGCACGTGCTAAAAAATCGAGTAATAGGTGACAATTTAAGACATTTTTTAGGGGAATGATTTGGCTTCATGACTTAGAAACAAATTTCGAAGAAAAGGAGTGTATAAAATAGTAAACGATTGCTTAAAATTGAAACCTTATTCCTGGACGTTTGAAGCACGTGCAAAAAAAAAAAAAAAAAGAAAAAAGAAAACCGAGTAATACTAGATGTTTTTTGAAATTTTTGTTGGAAATGATCAGGCTTAGTAATTTAGAATAGAATGTCGAAGAAACATAGGGTATAAAACAGTAAAAGATGACGTAAAATCGAAAACCTAATTTGGAAACCCTAATCCGGGACGTTTGACGCACGTGCTAAAAAATCAATTATAAGGCGACATTTTAAGAAATTTTTGTGGGGAATGATTAGGCTTGATGACATAGAATAGAATTTCGAAGAAAAGGAGTGTATAAAATAGTAAACGATTGCTTAAAATCGAAACCTTATTCCGGGACGTTTGAAGCACGTGCAAAAAAAAATAAAAAAAAATAAAAAAAACCGAGTAATACTAGATGTTTTTTAAAATTTTTGTGGGAAATGATCAGGCTTAGTAATTTAGAATAGAATGTCGAAGAAACATAGGGTATAAAACAGAAAAAAAGGTTGTAAAATCGAAAACCTAATTTGGAAACCGTAATCCGGGACTTTTTAAGCACGTGCTAGAAAATCGAGTAATAGGTGACAATTTAAGACATTTTTTTGGGGAATGATTAGGCTTCATGACTTAGAAACAAATTTCGAACAAAATGAGTGTATAAAATAGTAACCGATTGGTTAAAATTGAAACCTTATTCCGGGACGTTTGAAGCACGTGCAAAAAAAAAAAAAAAAAAAAAAAAACCGAGTAATACTAGATGTTTTTTAAAATTTTTGTTGGAAATGATCAGGCTTAGTAATTTAGAATAGAATGTCGAAGAAACATAGGGTATAAAACAGTAAAAGATGACGTAAAATCGAAAACCTAATTTGGAAACCCTAATCCGGGACGTTTGACGCACGTGCTAAAAAATCGATTATAAGGCGACATTTTAAGAAATTTTTGTGGGGAATGATTAGGCTTCATGACATAGAATAGAATTTCGAAAAAAAGGAGTGTATAAAATAGTAAACGATTGCTTAAAAACGAAACCTTATTTCGGGACGTTTGAAGCACGTGCAAAAAAAAAAAAAAAAAACCGAGTAATACTAGATGTTTTTTAAAATTTTTGTTGGAAATGATCAGGCTTAGTAATTTAGAATAGAATGTCGAAGAAACATAGGGTATAAAACAGTAAAAGATGACGTAAAATCGAAAACCTAATTTGGACACCCTAATCCGGGACGTTTGAAGCACGTGCTAAAAAATCGATTATAAGGCGACATTTTAAGAAATTTTTGTGGGGAATGATTAGGCTTCATGACATACAATAGAATTTCGAAAAAAAGGAGTGTATAAAATAGTAAACGATTGCTTAAAATCGAAACCTTATTTCGGGACGTTTGAAGCACGTGCAAAAAAAAAAAAAAAAAAAAACGAGTAATATTAGATGTTTTTTAAAATTTTTGTGGGAAATGATCAGGCTTATTAATTTAGAATAGAATGTCGAAGAAACATAGGGTATAAAACAGTAAAAGAAGGCGTAAAATCGAAAATCGAATTAAGAAACCCTAATCCATGACGTTTGAAGCACGTGATAAAAAATCGATTATAAGGCGACATTTTAAGAAATTTTTGTGCGAATTGATTAGGCTTCATGACTTAGAATAGAATTTCGAAAAAAAGGAGTTTTTAAAATAGTAAACGATTGCTTAAAATCGAAACCTTATTCCGGGACGTTTGAAGCACGTGCAAAAAAAAAAAAAAAAAAAAAAAACCGAGTAATACTAGATGTTTTTTAAAATTTTTGTGGGAAATGATCAGGCTTATTAATTTAGAATAGAATGTCGAAGAAACATAGGGTATAAAACAGTAAAAGAAGGCGTAAAATCGAAAATCGAATTTGGAAACCCTAATCCGGGACGTTCGAAGCACGTGATAAAAAATCGATTATAAGGCGACATTTTAAGAAATTTTTGTGCGAATTGATTAGGCTTCATGACTTAGAATAGAATTTCGAAAAATAGGAGTGTATAAAATAGTAAACGATTGCTTAAAATCGAAACCTTATTCCGGGACGTTTGAAGCACGTGCAAAAAAAAAAAAAAAAAAAAAAACCAAGTAATACTTGATGTTTTTTAAAATTTTTGTGGGAAATGATCAGGCTTATTAATTTAGAATAGAATGTCGAAGAAACATAGGGTATAAAACAGTAAAAGAAGGCGTAAAATCGAAAATCGAATTTGGAAACCCTAATCCGGGACGTTTGAAGCACGTGATAAATAATCGATTATAAGGCGACATTGTAAGAAATTTTTGTGCGAATTGATTAGGCTTCATGACTTAGAATAGAATTTCGAAGAAAAGGAGTGTATAAAATAGTAAACGATTGCTTAAAATTGAAACCTTATTCCGGGACGTTTGAAGCACGTGCAAAAAAAAAAAAAAAAACAAAAAACAAACCGAGTAATACTAGATGTTTTTTAAAATTTTTGTTGGAAATGATCAGGCTTAGTAATTTAGAATATTAGTCAAAGAAACATAGGGTATAAAACAGTAAAAGATGGCGTAAAATCGAAACCTAATTTGGAAACCCTAATCCGGGACGTTTGAAGCACGTGCTAAAAAATCGATTATTAGGCGACATTTTAAGAAATTTTTGTGGGCAATGATTAGGCTTCATGACTTAGAATAGAATTTTGAAGAAAAGGAGTGTATAAAATAGTAAACGATTGCTTAAAATCGAAACCTTATTCCGGGACGTTTGAAGCACGTGCAAAAAAAAAAAAAAAAAAAAAAAACCGAGTAATACTAGATGTTTTTTAAAATTTTTGTGGGAAATGATCAGGCTTAGTAATTTAGAATAGAATGTCCAAGAAACATAGGGTATAAAACAGTAAAAGAAGGCGTAAAATCGAAAATCGAATTTGGAAACTCTAATCCGGGACGTTTGAAGCATGTGATAAAAAATCGATTATAAGGCGACATTTTAAGAAATTTTTGTGCGAATTGATTAGGCTTCATGACTTAGAATAGAATTTCGAAAAAAAGGAGTGTATAAAATAGTAAACGATTGCTTAAAATCGAAACCTTATTCCGGGACGTTTGAAGCACGTGCAAAAAAAAAAAAAAAAAAAAATCGAGTAATACTAGATGTTTTTTAAAATTTTTGTGGGAAATGATCAGGCTTATTAATTTAGAATAGAATGTCGAAGAAACATAGGGTATAAAACAGTAAAAGAGGGCGTAAAATCGAAAATCGAATTTGGAATCCCTAATCTGGGACGTTTGAAGCACGTGATAAAAAATCGAGTAATAGGCGACATGTTAAGACATTTTTTTGGGGAATGATTAGAATTTATGACTTAGAATCGAATTTCGAAAAAAAGGAGTGTATAAAATAGTAAACGATTGCTTAAAATAGAAACCTTATTCAGGGACGTTTGAAGCACGTGCAAAAAAAAAAAAAAAACAAAAAAACCGACTAATACTAGATGTTTTTTAAAATTTTTGTGGGAAATGATCAGGCTTAGTAATTTAGAATAGAATGTCGAAGAAACATAGGGTGTAAAACAGTAAAAGAGGGCGTAAAATCGAAAACCTAATTTGGAAACACTAATCCGGGACGTTTGAAGCACGTGCTAAAAAATCGAGGAATAGGCGACAATTTAAGAAATTTTGGTGGGGAATGATTAGGCTTCATGACTTAGAATAGAATTTCGAAGAAAAGGAGTGTATAAAATAGTAAACGATTGCTTAAAATCGATACCTTATACCAGGACGTTTGAAGTACGTGCAAAAAATAAAAATAAAAATAAACCGTGTAATACTAGATGTTTTTCAAAATTTTTGTGGGAAATGATCAGGCTTAGTAATTTAGAATATTATGTCGAAGAAACATAGGGTATAAAATAGTAAAAGAGGGCGTAAAATCGAAAATCTAATTTGGAAATACGAATCCGGGACATTTGAAGCATGTGCTAAAAAATCGAGTAATAGGCGACAATTTAAGAAATTTTGGTGGGGAATGATTAGGCTTCATGACTTAGAATAGAATTTCGAAGAAAAGGAGTGTATAAAATAGTAAACGATTGCTTAAAATCGATACCTTATACCGGGACGTTTGAAGCACGTGCAAAAAAAATAAATAAATAAATAAACCGAGTAATACTAGATGTTTTTTAAAATTTTTGTGGGAAATGATCAGGCTTAGTAATTTAGAATATTATGTCGAAGAAACATAGGGTATAAAACAGTAAAAGATGGCGTAAAATCGAAAACCTAATTTGGAAATCCTAATCCGGGACGTTTGAAGCACGTGCTAAAAAATGGAGTAATAGGCGACATTTTAAGAAATTTTTGTGAGGAATGATTAGGCTTCATAACTTAGAACAGAATTTCGAAGAAAAGGAGTGTATAAAATAGTAAACGATTGCTTAAAATCGAAACCTTTTTCCGGGACGTTTGAAGCACGTGCAAAAAAAAAATAAAAAAAAATAAAAAAAACCGAGTAATACTAGATGTTTTTTAAAATTTTTGTGGGAAATGATCAGGCTTAGTAATTTAGAATAGAATGTCGAAGAAACATAGGGTATAAAACAGAAAAAAAGGTTGTAAAATCGAAAACCTAATTTGGAAACCGTAATCCGGGACTTTTTAAGCACGTGCTAAAAAATCGAGTAATAGGTGACAATTTAAGACATTTTTTAGGGGAATGATTAGGCTTCATGACTTAGAAACAAATTTCGAAGAAAAGGAGTGTATAAAATAGTAACCGATTGGTTAAAATTGAAACCTTATTCCGGGACGTTTGAAGCACGTGCAAAAAAAAAAAAAAAAAGAAAAAAGAAAACCGAGTAATACTAGATGTTTTTTGAAATTTTTGTTGGAAATGATCAGGCTTAGTAATTTAGAATAGAATGTCGAAGAAACATAGGGTATAAAACAGTAAAAGATGACGTAAAATCGAAAACCTAATTTGGAAACCCTAATCCGGGACGTTTGACGCACGTGCTAAAAAATCGATTATAAGGCGACATTTTAAGAAATTTTTGTGCGAATTGATTAGGCTTCATGACTTAGAATAGAATTTCGAAAAAAAGGAGTGTATAAAATAGTAAACGATTGCTTAAAATCAAAACCTTATTCCGGGACGTTTGAAGCACGTGCAAAAAAAAAAAAAAAAAAAAAAACCGAGTAATACTAGATGTTTTTTAAAATTTGTGTGGGAAATGATCAGGCTTATTAATTTAGAATAGAATGTCGAAGAAACATAGGGTATAAAACAGTAAAAGAAGGCGTAAAATCGAAAATCGAATTTGGAAACCCTAATCCGGGACGTTTGAAGCACGTGATAAAAAATCGATTATAAGGCGATATTTTAAGAAATTTTGCTGCGAATTGATTAGGCTTCATGACTTAGAATAGAATTTCGAAAAATAGGAGTGTATAAAATAGTAAACGATTGCTTAAAATCGAAACCTTATTCCGGGACGTTTGAAGCACGTGCAAAAAAAAAAAAAAAAAAACCGAGTAATACTAGATGTTTTTTAAAATTTTTGTGGGAAATGATCAGGCTTATTAATTTAGAATAGAATGTCGAAGAAACATAGGGTATAAAAGAGTAAAAGAAGGCGTAAAATCGAAAATTGAATTTGGAAACCCTAATCCGGGACGTTTGAAGCACGTGATAAAAAATCGATTATAAGGCGACATTTTAAGAAATTTTTGTGCGAATTGATTAGGCTTCATGACTTAGAATAGAATTTCGAAAAAAAGGAGTGTATAAAATAGTAAACGATTGCTTAAAATAAAAACCTTATTCCGGGACGTTTGAAGCACGTGCAAAAAAAAACAAAAAAATAAAAAACCAAGTAATACTAGATGTTTTTTAAAAATTTTGTGGGAAATGATCAGGCTTATTAATTTAGAATAGAATGTCGAAGTAACATAGGGTATAAAACAGTAAAAGAGGGCGTAAAATCGAAACCTAATTTGGAAACTCTAATACGGGACGTTTGAAGCACGTGCTAAAAAATCGATTATTAGGCGACATTTTAAGAAATTTTAGTGGGGAATGATTAGGCTTCATGACTTAGAATAGAATTTCGAAGAAAAGGAGTGTATAAAATAGTAACCGATTGCTTAAAATTGAAACCTTATTCCGGGACGTTTGAAGCACGTGCAAAAAAAAAAAAAAAAACAAAAAACAAACCGAGTAATACTAGATGTTTTTTAAAATTTTTGTTGGAAATGATCAGGCTTAGTAATTTAGAATATTAGTCAAAGAAACATAGGGTATAAAACAGTAAAAGATGGCGTAAAATCGAAACCTAATTTGGAAACCCTAATCCGGGACGTTTGAAGCACGTGCTAAAAAATCGATTATTAGGCGACATTTTAAGAAATTTTTGTGGGCAATGATTAGGCTTCATGACTTAGAATAGAATTTTGAAGAAAAGGAGTGTATAAAATAGTAAACGATTGCTTAAAATCGAAACCTTGTTCCGGGACGTTTGAAGCACGTGCAAAAAAAAAAACCGAGTAATACTAGATGTTTTTTAAAATTTTTGTGGGAAATGATCAGGCTTATTAATTTAGAATAGAATGTCCAAGAAACATAGGGTATAAAACAGTAAAAGAAGGCGTAAAATCGAAAATCGAATTTGGAAACCCTAATCCGGGACGTTTGAAGCGTGTGATAAAAAATAGATTATAAGGCGTCATTTTAAGAAATTTTTGTGCGAATTGATTAGGCTTCATGACTTAGAATAGAATTTCGAAAAAAAGGAGTGTATAAAATAGTAAACGATTGCTTAAAATCGAAACCTTATTCCGGGACGTTTGAAGCACGTGCAAAAAAAAAAAAAATAAATAAATAATCGAATAATACTAGATGTTTTTTTAAATTTTTGTGTGAAATGATCAGGCTTATTAATTTAGAATAGAATGTCGAAGAAACATAGGGTATAAAACAGTAAAAGAGGGCGTAAAATCGAAAATCGAATTTGGAAACCCTAATACGGGACGTTTGAAGAACGTGATAAAAAATCGAGTAATAGGCGACATGTTAAGACATTTTTTTTGGGGAATGATTAGAATTCATGACTTAGAATCGAATTTCGAAAAAAAGGAATGTATAAAATAGTAAACGATTGCTTAAAATCGAAACCTTATTCAGGGACGTTTGAAGCACGTGCAAAAAAAAAAAAAATAAAAAAAACCGACTAATACAAGATGTTTTTTAAAATTTTTGTGGGAAATGATCAGGCTTAGTAATTTAGAATAGAATGTCGAAGAAACATAGGGTGTAAAACAGTAAAAGAGGGCGTAAAATCGAAAACCTAATTTGGAAACACTAATCCGGGACGTTTGAAGCACGTGCTAAAAAATCGAGGAATAGGCGACAATTTAAGAAATTTTGGTGGGGAATGATTAGGCTTCATGACTTAGAATAGAATTTCGAAGAAAAGGAGTGTATAAAATAGTAAACGATTGCTTAAAATCGATACCTTATACCAGGACGTTTGAAGTACGTGCAAAAAATAAAAATAAAAATAAACCGTGTAATACTAGATGTTTTTCAAAATTTTTGTGGGAAATGATCAGGCTTAGTAATTTAGAATATTATGTCGAAGAAACATAGGGTATAAAACAGTAAAAGAGGGCGTAAAATCGAAAACCTAATTTGGAAATACGAATCCGGGACGTTTGAAGCATGTGCTAAAAAATCGAGTAATAGGCGACAATTTAAGAAATTTTGGTGGGGAATGATTAGGCTTCATGACTTAGAATAGAATTTCGAAGAAAAGGAGTGTATAAAATAGTAAACGATTGCTTAAAATCGATACCTTATACCGGGACGTTTGAAGCACGTGCAAAAAAATAAATAAATAAATAAACCGAGTAATACTAGATGTTTTTTAAAATTTTTGTGGGAAATGATCAGGCTTAGTAATTTAGAATATTATGTCGAAGAAACATAGGGTATAAAACAATAAAAGAGGGCGTAAAATCGAAAACCTAATTTGGAAATACGAATCCGGGACGTTTGAAGCGTGTGATAAAAAATCGATTATAAGGCGACAATTTAAGAAATTTTTGTGCGAATTGATTAGGCTTCATGACTTAGAATAGAATTTCGAAAAAAAGGAGTGTATAAAATAGTAAACGATTGTTTAAAATCGATACCTTATTCCGGGACGTTTGAAGCACGTGCAAAAAAAAAAAAAAAAAAAAAAAAAAAGAATCGAGTAATACTAGATGTTTTTTAAAATTTTTGTGTGAAATGATCAGGCTTATTAATTTAGAATAGAATGTCGAAGAAACATAGGGTATAAAAAAGTAAAAGAGGGCGTAAAATCGAAAATCGAATTTGGAAACCCTAATCCAGGACGTTTGAAGCACGTGATAAAAAATCGATTATAAGGCGACATTTTAAGAAATTTTTGTGCGAATTGATTAGGCTTCATGACTTAGAATAGAATTTCGAAAAAAAGGAGTGTATAAAATAGTAAACGATTGTTTAAAATCGAAACCTTATTCCGGGACGTTTGAAGCACGTGAAAAAAAAAAAAAAAAAACCGAGTAATACTAGATGTTTTTTAAAATTTTTGTGGGAAATGATCAGGCTTATTAATTTAGAATAGAATGTCCAAGAAACATAGGGTATAAAACAGTAAAAGAAGGCGTAAAATCGAAAATCGAATTTGGAAACCCTAATCCAGGACGTTTGAAGCACGTGATAAAAAATCGATTATAAGGCGACATTTTAAGAAATTTTTGTGCGAAAAAAACAAAAAAATAAAAAACCAAGTAATACTAGATGTTTTTTAAAAATTTTGTGGGAAATGATCAGGCTTATTAATTTAGAATAGAATGTCGTAGAAACATAGGGTATAAAACAGTAAAAGAGGGCGTAAAATCGAAACCTAATTTGGAAACTCTAATCCGGGACGTTTGAAGCACGTGCTAAAAAATCGATTATTAGGCGACATTTTAAGAAATTTTAGTGGGGAATGATTAGGCTTCATGACTTAGAATAGAATTTCGAAGAAAAGGAGTGTATAAAATAGTAACCGATTGCTTAAAATTGAAACCTTATTCCGGGACGTTTGAAGCACGTGCAAAAAAAAAAAAAACAAAAAACAAACCGAGTAATACTAGATGTTTTTTAAAATTTTTGTTGGAAATGATCAGGCTTAGTAATTTAGAATATTAGTCGAAGAAACATAGGTATAAAACAGTAAAAGATGGCGTAAAATCGAAACCTAATTTGGAAAGCCTAATCCGGGACGTTTGAAGCACGTGCTAAAAAATCGATTATTAGGCGACATTTTAAGAAATTTTTGTGGGCAATGATTAGGCTTCATGACTTAGAATAGAATTTCGAAGAAAAGGAGTGTATAAAATAGTAAACGATTGCTTAAAATCGAAACCTTATTCCGGGACGTTTGAAGCACGTGCAAAAAAATAAAAATAAAAAAAAACCGAGTAATACTAGATGTTTTTTAAAATTTTTGTGGGAAATGATCAGGCTTATTAATTTAGAATATAATGTCGAAGAAACATAGGGTATAAAACAGTACAAGAATGCGTAAAATCAAAAATCGAATTTGATAACCCTAATCCGGGACGTTTGAAGCATGTGATAAAAAATCGATTATAAGGCGACATTTTAAGAAATTTTTTTGCAAATTGATTAGGCTTCATGACTTAGAATAGAATTTCGAAAAAAAGGAGTGTATAAAATAGTAAACGATTGCTTAAAATCGAAACCTTATTCCGGGACGTTTGAAGCACGTGCAAAAAAAAAAAAAAAAAAAGAATCGAGTAATACTAGATGTTTTTTAAAATTTTTGTGTGAAATGATCAGGCTTATTAATTTAGAATAGAATGTCGAAGAAACATAGGGTATAAAAAAGTAAAAGAGGGCGTAAAATCGAAAATCGAATTTGGAAACCCTAATACGGGACGTTTGAAGCACGTGATAAAAAATCGAGTAATAGGCGACATGTTAAGACATTTTCTTTGGGGAATGATTAGAATTCATGACTTAGATTCGAATTTCGAAAAAAAAGAGTGTATAAAATAGTAAACGATTGCTTAAAATCGAAACCTTATTCAGGGACGTTTGAAGCACGTGCAAAAAAAAAAAAAAAAACAAAAAAACCGACTAATACTAGATGTTTTTTAAAATTTTTGTGGGAAATGATCAGGCTTAGTAATTTAGAAAAGAATGTCGAAGAAACATAGCGTGTAAAACAGTAAAAGAGGGCGTAAAATCGAAAACCTAATTTGGAAACACTAATCCGGGACGTTTAAAGCACGTGCTAAAAAATCGAGGAATAGGCGACAATTTAAGAAATTTTGGTGGGGAATGATTAGGCTTCATGACTTAGAATAGAATTTCGAAGAAAAGGAGTGTATAAAATAGTAAACGATTGCTTAAAATCGATACCTTATTCCGGGACGTTTGAAGCACGTGCAAAAAAAAAAAAAAAAAAAAGAATCGAGTAATACTAGATGTTTTTTAAAATTTTTGTGTGAAATGATCAGGCTTATTAATTTAGAATAGAATGTCGAAGAAACATAGGGTATAAAAAAGTAAAAGAGGGCGTAAAATCGAAAATCGAATTTGGAAACCCTAATACGGGACGTTTGAAGCACGTGATAAAAAATCGAGTAATAGGCGACATGTTAAGACATTTTCTTTGGGGAATGATTAGAATTCATGTCTTAGATTCGAATTTCGAAAAAAAGGAGTGTATAAAATAGTAAACGATTGCTTAAAATCGAAACCTTATTCAGGGACGTTTGAAGCACGTGCAAAAAAAAAAAAAAAACAAAAAAACCGACTAATACTAGATGTTTTTTAAAATTTTTGTGGGAAATGATCAAGCTTAGTAATTTAGAATAGAATGTCGAAGAAACATAGCGTGTAAAACAGTAAAAGAGGGCGTAAAATCGAAAACCTAATTTGGAAACACTAATCCGGGACGTTTAAAGCACGTGCTAAAAAATCGAGGAATAGGCGACAATTTAAGAAATTTTGGTGGGGAATGATTAGGCTTCATGACTTAGAATAGAATTTCGAAGAAAAGGAGTGTATAAAATAGTAAACGATTGCTTAAAATCGATACCTTATACCAGGACGTTTGAAGTACGTGCAAAAAATAAAAATAAAAATAAACCGTGTAATACTAGATGTTTTTTAAAATTTTTGTGGGAAATGATCAGGCTTAGTAATTTACAATATTATGTCGAAGAAACATAGGGTATAAAAGAGTAAAAGAGGGCGTAAAATTGAAAACCTAATTTGGAAACCCTAATCCGGTACGTTTGAAGCACGTGCTAAAAATCGAGTAATAGGCGACATTTTATGAAATTTTGGTGGGGAATGATTAGGCTTCATGACTTATAATAGAATTTCGAAGAAAAGGAGTGTATAAAATAGTAAACGATTACTTAAAATCGAAAACTTATTCCGGGACGTTTGAAGCACGTGCAAAAAAAAAAAAAAAAAACCGAGTAATACTAGATGTTTTTTAAAATTTTTGTGGGAAATGATCAGGCTTAGTAATTTAGTATATTATGTCGAAGAAACATAGGGTATAAAACAGTAAAAGATGGCGTAAAATCGAAAACCTAATTTGGAAATCCTAATCCGGGACGTTTGAAGCACGTGCTAAAAAATCGAGTAATAGGCGACATTTTAAGAAATTTTTGTGGGGAATGATTAGGCTTCATAACTTAGAACAGAATTTCGAAGAAAATGAGTGTATAAAATAGTAAACGATTGCTTAAAATAGAAACTCTATTCCGGGACGTTTGAAGCACGTGCAAAAAAAAAAAAAAAAAAAAAAACCGAGTAATACTAGATGTTTTTTAAAATTTTTATGGGTAATGATCGGGCTTAGTAATTTAGAATATTATGTCGAAGAAACATAGGGTATAAAACAGTAAAAGATGGGGTAAAATCGAAACCTAATTTGGAAACCCTAATCCGGGACGTTTGAAGCACTTGCTAAAAATCGATTATTAGGCGCTATTTTAAGGAATTTTTGTGGGGAATGATAGGCTTCATGACTTAGAATAGAATTTCGAAGAAAAGGAGTGTATAAAATAGTAAACGATTGCTTAAAATTGAAACCTTATTCCGGGATGTTTGAAGCACGTGCAAAAAAAAAAAAAAAAAAAAAAAAAACCGAGTAATACTAGATGTTTTTTAAAATTTTTGTGGGAAATGATCAGGCTTAGTAATTTAGAATATTAGGTCGAAGAAACATAGGGTATAAAACAGTAAAAGATGGCGTAAAATCGAAACCTAATTTGGAAACCGTAATCCAAGACGTTTGAAGCACGTTCTAACAAATCGATTATAAGGCGACATTTTAAGAAATTTTTTTGGGGAATGAATAGGCTTCATGACTTAAAATAGAATTTTGAAGAAAATGAGTGTATAAAATAGTAAACGATTGCTTAAAATTGTAACCTTATTGCGGGACATTTGAAGCACGTGAAAAAAAAAAAAAAAAAACGAGTAATACTAGATGTTTTTTAAAATTTTTGTGGGAAATGATCAGGCTTAGTAATTTAGAATAGAATGTCGAAGAAACATAGTGTATAAAACAGTAAAAGAGGGCGTAAAATCGAAAACCGAATTTGGAAAACCTAATCCGGGACGTTTGAAGCACGTGCTAAAAAATTGAGTAATAGGCGACATTCTAAGAAAATTTTGTGGGGAATGATTAGGCTTCATGACTTAGAATAGAATTTCGAAGAAAAGGAGTGTATAAAATAGTAAACGATTGCTTAAAATTGAAACCTTATTCCGGTACGTTTGAAGCACGTGCAAAAAAAAAAAAAAAAAAACCGAGTAATACTAGATGTTTTTTAAAATTTTTGTGGGAAATGATCAGGCTTAGTAATTTAGAATATTATGTCGAAGAATCATAGGGTATAAAAGAGTAAAAGAGGGCGTAAAATCGAAACCTAATTTGGAAACCCTAATCCGGGACGTTTGAAGCACGTGCTAAAAAATCGATTATTAGACGACATTTTAAGAAATTTTTGTAGGGAATGATTAGGCTTCTTGACTTAGAATAGAATTTCGAAGATAAGGAGTGTATAAAATAGTAAACGATTGCTTAAAATTTAAACCTTATTGCGGGACATTTGAAGCACGTAAAAAAAAAAAAAAAAACGAGTAATATAGTGTATAAAACAGTAAAAGAGGAAGTAAAATCGAAAACCGAATTATGAAACCCTAGTCCGGGACGTTTGAAGCACTTGCTAAAAATCGATTATTAGGCGCTATTTTAAGGAATTTTTGTGGGGAATGATAGGCTTCATGACTTAGAATAGAATTTCGAAGAAAAGGAGTGTATAAAATAGTAAACGATTGCTTAAAATTGAAACCTTATTCCGGGACGTTTGAAGCACGTGCAAAAAAAAAAAAAAAAAAAAAAAAAACCGAGTAATACTAGATGTTTTTTAAAATTTTTGTGGGAAATGATCAGGCTTAGTAATTTAGAATATTAGGTCGAAGAAACATAGGGTATAAAACAGTAAAAGATGGCGTAAAATCGAAACCTAATTTGGAAACCGTAATCCAAGACGTTTGAAGCACGTTCTAACAAATCGATTATAAGGCGACATTTTAAGAAATTTTTTTGGGGAATGAATAGGCTTCATGACTTAAAATAGAATTTTGAAGAAAAGGAGTGTATAAAATAGTAAACGATTGCTTAAAATTGTAACCTTATTGCGGGACATTTGAAGCACGTGAAAAAAAAAAAAAAAACGAGTAATACTAGATGTTTTTTAAAGTTTTTGTGGGAAATGATCATGTTTAGTAATTTAGAATATTATGTCGAAGAAACATAGGGTATAAAACAGTAAAAGATGGCGTAAAATCGAAACCTAATTTGGAAACCGAAATCCTAGAGGTTTGAACCACGTGCTAAAAAATCGATTATAAGGCGACATTTTTAGAAATTTTTGTGGGCAATGATTAGGCTTCATGACTTAAAATAGAATTTCGAAGAAAAGGAGCGTATAAAATAGTAAACGATTGCTTAAAATTGAAACCTTATTCCGGGACGTTTGAAGCACGTGCAAAAAAAAAAAAAAAAACAAAAAACCGAGTAATACTAGATGTTTTTTTAAAATTTTTGTGGGAAATGATCGGGCTTAGTAATTTAGAATATTATGTCGAAGAAACATAGGGTATAAAAACATAAAAGACGGCGTAAAATCGAAACCTAATTTGGAAACCCTAATTCGGGACGTTTGAAGCACTTCCTAAAAATCGATTTTTAGGCGATATTTTAAGGAATTTTTGTGGGGAATGATTAGGCTTCATGACTTAGAATAGAATTTCGAAGAAAAGGAGTGTATAAAATAGTAAACGATTGCTTAAAATTGAAACATTATTCCGGGACGTTTGAAGCACGTGCAAAAAAAAAAAAAAAAAAAAAAAAAAAAAAAAAAAAAAAAAAAACGAGTAATACTAGATGTTTTTTAAAATTTTTGTGGGAAATGATCAGGCTTAGTAATTTAGAATATTAGGTCGAAGAAACATAGGGTATAAAACAGTAAAAGATGGCGTAAAATCGAAACATAATTTGGAAACCGTAATCCAAGACGTTTGAAGCACGTTCTAAAAAATCGATTATAAGGCGACATTTTAAGAAATTTTTGTGGGGAATGAATAGGCTTCATGACTTAGAATAGAATTTCGAAGAAAAGGAGTGTATAAAATAGTAAACGATTGCTTAAAATTGTAACCTTATTGCGGGACATTTGAAGCACGTGAAAAAAAAAAAAAAACGAGTAATACTAGATGTTTGTTAAAATTTTTGTGGGAAATGATCAGGCTTAGTAATTTAGAATAGAATGTCGTAGAAACATAGGGTATAAAAAAGTAAAAGATGGCGTAAAATCGAAACCTAATTTGGAAACCGTAATCCAAGACGTTTGAAGCAAGTTCTAAAAAATTGATTATAAGGCAACATTTTAAGAAATTTTTGTGGGGAATGATTAGGCTTCATGACTTATAATAGAATTTCGAAGAAAAGGAGTGTATAAAATAGTAAACGATTGCTTAAAATTGAAACCATATTGCGGGACGTTTGAAGCACGTGCAAAAAAAAAAAAAAAAAAAACCGAGTAATACTAGATGTTTTTTAAAATTTTTGTGGGAAATGATTAGGCTTAGTAATTTAGAATATTATGTCGAAGAAACAAAGGGTATAAAACAGTAAAAGATGGCGTAAAATCGAAACATAATTTGGAAACCGAAATCCGGGACGTTTGAAGCACGTGCTAAAAAATCGATTATAAGGCGACATTTTAAGAAATTTTTGTGGGGAATGATTAGGCTATTGACTTAGAATAGAATTTCGAAGAAAAGGAGTGTATTAAATAGTAAACGATTGCTTAAAATTGAAACCTTATTGCCGGACATTTGAAGCACGTGAAAAAAAAAAAAAAACGAGTAATACTAGATGTTTTTTTTAATTTTTGTGGGAAATTATCAGGCTTATTAATTTAGAATAGAATGTCGAAGAAATATAGTGTATAAAAAAGTAAAAGAGGAAGTAAAATCGAAAACCGAATTATGAAACCCTAGTCCGGGACGTTTGAAGCACATGCTAAAAAATCGAGTAATAGGCGACATTCTAAGAAAATTTTGTGGGGCATGATTAGGTTTCATTACTTAGAATAGAATTTCGAAGAAAAGGAGTGTATTAAATAGTAAACGATTGCTTAAAATTGAAACCTTATTGCCGGACATTTGAAGCACGTGAAAAAAAAAAAAAAACGAGTAATACTAGATGTTTTTTTTAATTTTTGTGGGAAATTATCAGGCTTATTAATTTAGAATAGAATGTCGAAGAAATATAGTGTATAAAAAAGTAAAAGAGGAAGTAAAATCGAAAACCGAATTATGAAACCCTAGTCCGGGACGTTTGAAGCACATGCTAAAAAATCGAGTAATAGGCGACATTCTAAGAAAATTTTGTGGGGCATGATTAGGTTTCATGACTTAGAATAGAATTTCGAAGAAAAGGAGTGGATAAAATAGTAAACGATTGCTTAAAATTGAAACCTTATTGCGGGACGTTTGAAGTACGTGCAAAAAAAAAAAAAAAAAAAACCGAGTAATACCTAATGTTTTTTAAAATTTTTGTGGGAAATGAATATTATGTCGAAGAAACAAAGGGTATAAAACAGTAAAAGATGGCGTAAAATCGAAACATAATTTGGAAACCGAAATCCGGGACGTTTGAAGCACGTGCTAAAAAATCGATTATAAGGCGACATTTTAAGAAATTTTTGTGGGGAATGATTAGGCTTCATGACTTAGAATAGAATTTCGAAGAAAATGAGTGTATAAAATAGTAAACGATTGCTTAAAATTGAAACCTTATTCCGGGACGTTTGAAGCACGTGCAAAAAAAAAAAAAAAAAAAAAAAAAAAACCGAGTAATACTAGATGTTTTTTAAAATTTTTGTGGGAAATGATTAGGCTTAGTAATTTAGAATATTATGTCGAAGAAACAAAGGGTATAAAACAGTAAAAGATGGCGTAAAATCGAAACATAATTTGGAAACCGAAATCCGGGACGTTTGAAGCACGTGCTAAAAAATCGATTATAAGGCGACATTTTAAGAAATTTTTGTGGGGAATGATTAGGCTATTGACTTAGAATAGAATTTCGAAGAAAAGGAGTGTATTAAATAGTAAACGATTGCTTAAAATTGAAACCTTATTGCCGGACATTTGAAGCACGTGAAAAAAAAAAAAAAACGAGTAATACTAGATGTTTTTTTTAATTTTTGTGGGAAATTATCAGGCTTATTAATTTAGAATAGAATGTCGAAGAAATATAGTGTATAAAAAAGTAAAAGAGGAAGTAAAATCGAAAACCGAATTATGAAACCCTAGTCCGGGACGTTTGAAGCACATGCTAAAAAATCGAGTAATAGGCGACATTCTAAGAAAATTTTGTGGGGCATGATTAGGTTTCATGACTTAGAATAGAATTTCGAAGAAAAGGAGTGGATAAAATAGTAAACGATTGCTTAAAATTGAAACCTTATTGCGGGACGTTTGAAGTACGTGCAAAAAAAAAAAAAAAAAACCCGAGTAATACTAGATGTTTTTTAAAATTTTTGTGGGAAATGATCAGGATTAGTAATTTAGAATATTATGTCGAAGAAACATAGGGTATAAAACAGTAAAAGATGGCGTAAATTCAAAACCTAATTTGGAAACCGTAATCCGGGATGTTTGAAGCACGTGCTAAAAAATCGATTATAAGGCGACATTTTAAGAAATTTTTGTGGGGAATGATTAGGCTTCATGACTTATAATAGAATTTCGAAGAAAAGGAGTGTATAAAATAGTAAACGATTGCTTAAAATTGAAACCATATTGCGGGACGTTTGAAGCACGTGCAAAAAAAAAAAAAAAAAAAACCGAGTAATACCTAATGTTTTTTAAAATTTTTGTGGGAAATGATCAGGCTTAGTAATTTAGAATATTATGTCGAAGAAACAAAGAGTATAAAACAGTAAAAGATGGCGTAAAATCGAAACATAATTTGGAAACCGAAATCCGGGACGTTTGAAGCACGTGCTAAAAAATCGATTATAAGGCGACATTTTAAGAAATTTTTTTGGCGAATGATTAGGCTTCATGACTTAGAATAGAATTTCGAAGAAAATGAGTGTATAAAATAGTAAACGATTGCTTAAAATTGAAACCTTATTCCGGGACGTTTAAAGCACGTGCAAAAAAAAAAAAAAAAAAAAAAAAAAAACCGAGTAATACTAGATGTTTTTTAAAATTTTTGTGGGAAATGATCAGGCTTAGTAATTTAGAATATTAGGTCGAAGAAACATAGGGTATAAAACAGTAAAAGATGGCGTAAAATCGAAACCTAATTTGGAAACCGTAATCCAAGACGTTTGAAGCACGTTCTAAAAAATCGATTATAAGGCGACATTTTAAGGAATTTTTGTGGGGAATGATAGGCTTCATGACTTAGAATAGAATTTCGAAGAAAAGGAGTGTATAAAATAGTAAACGATTGCTTAAAATTGTAACCTTATTGCGGGACATTTGAAGCACGTGGAAAAAAAAAAAAAAAAACGAGTAATACTAGATGTTTTTTAAAATTTTTGTGGGAAATGATCAGGCTTAGTAATTTAGAATAGAATGTCGAAGAAACATAGGGTATAAAACAGTAAAAGAGGGCGTAAAATCGAAAACCGAATTTGGAAAACCTAATCCGGGACGTTTGAAGCACGTGCTAAAAAATCGAGTAATAGGCGACATTCTAAGAAAATTTTTTGGGGAATGATTAGGCTTCATGACTTAGAATAGAATTTCGAAGAAAAGGAGTGTATAAAATAGTAAACGATTGCTTAAAATTGAAACCTTATTCCGGGACGTTTGAAGCACGTGCAAAAAAAAAAAAAAAAAAAACGAGTAATACTAGATGTTTTTTAAAATTTTTGTGGGAAATGATCAGGCTTAGTAATTTAGAATAGAATGTCGAAGAAACATAGGGTATAAAACAGTAAAAGAGGTCGTAAAATCGAAAACATAATTTGGAAACCCTAATCCGGGACGTTTGAAGCACGTGATAAAAAATCGAGTAATAGGCGACATTCTAAGAAATTTTTATGGGGAATGATTAGGCTTCATGACTTAGAATAGAATTTCGAAAAAAAGGAGTGTATAAAATAGTAAACGATTGCTTATAATCGAAACCTTATTCCGGGACGTTTGAAGCACGTGCAAAAAAAAAAAAAAAAAAAAAAAAAAAAACCGAGTAATACTAGATGTTTTTTAAAATTTTTGTGGGAAATGATTAGGCTTAGTAATTTAGAATATTATGTCGAAGAAACATAGGGTATAAAAGAGTAAAAGAGGGCGTAAAATCGAAACCTAATTTGGAAACCCTAATCCGGGACGTTTGAAGCACGTGCTAAAAAATCGATTATTAGACGACATTTTAAGAAATTTTTGTAGGGAATGATTAGGCTATTGACTTAGAATAGAATTTCGAAGAAAAGGAGTGTATTAAATAGTAAACGATTGCTTAAAATTGAAACCTTATTGCGGGACATTTGAAGCACGTGAAAAAAAAAAAAAAAAACGAGTAATACTAGATGTTTTTTTTATTTTTTGTGGAAAATTATCAGGCTTATTAATTTAGAATAGAATGTCGAAGAAATATAGTGTATAAAAAAGTAAAAGAGGAAGTAAAATCGAAAACCGAATTATGAAACCCTAGTCCGGGACGTTTGAAGCACGTGCTAAAAAATCGAGTAATAGGCGACATTCTAAGAAAATTTTGTGGGGCATGATTAGGTTTCATGACTTAGAATAGAATTTCGAAGAAAAGGAGTGTATAAAATAGTAAACGATTGCTTAACATTGAAACCTTATTGCGGGACGTTTGAAGTACGTGCAAAAAAAAAAAAAAAAAAAAAAAACCCGAGTAATACTAGATGTCTTTTAAAATTTTTGTGGGAAATGATCAGGATTAGTAATTTAGAATGTTATGTCGAAGAAACATAGGGTATAAAACAGTAAAAGATGGCGTAAATTCAAAACCTAATTTGGAAACCGTAATCCGGGAAGTTTGAAGCACGTGCTAAAAAATCGATTATAAGGCGACATTTTAAGAAATTTTTGTGGGGAATGATTAGGCTTCATGACTTATAATAGAATTTCGAAGAAAATGAGTGTATAAAATAGTAAACGATTGCTTAAAATAGAAACCTTATTCCGGGACGTTTGAAGCACGTGCAAAAAAAAAAAAAAAAAACCGAGTAATACTAGATGTTTTTTAAAATTTTTGTGGGAAATGATCATGTTTAGTAATTTAGAATATTATGTCGAAGAAACATAGGGTATAAAACAGTAAAAGAGGGCGTAAAATCGAAACCTAATTTGGAAACCCTAATCCGGGACGTTTGAAGCACGTGCTAAAAAATCGATTATTAGACGACATTTTAAGAAATTTTTGTAGGGAATGATTAGGCTATTGACTTAGAATAGAATTTCGAAGAAAAGGAGTGTATTAAATAGTAAACGATTGCTTAAAATTGAAACCTTATTGCGGGACATTTGAAGCACGTGAAAAAAAAAAAAAACGAGTAATACTAGATGTTTTTTTTAATTTTTGTGGGAAATTATCAGGCTTATTAATTTAGAATAGAATGTCGATGTATAAAAAAGTAAAAGAGGAAGTAAAATCGAAAACCGAATTATGAAACCCTAGTCCGGGACGTTTGAAGCACGTGCTAAAAAATCGAGTAATAGGCGACATTCTAAGAAAATTTTGTGGGGCATGATTAGGTTTCATGACTTAGAATAGAATTTCGAAGAAAAGGAGTGTATAAAATAGTAAACGATTGCTTAAAATTGAAACCTTATTGCGGAACATTTGAAGCACGTGAAAAAAAAAAAAAAAACGAGTAATACTAGATGTTTTTTTTAATTTTTGTGGGAAATTATCAGGCTTATTAATTTAGAATAGAATGTCGAAGAAATATAGTGTATAAAAAAGTAAAAGAGGAAGTAAAATCGAAAACCGAATTATGAAACCCTAGTCCGGGACGTTTGAAGCACGTGCTAAAAAATCGAGTAATAGGCGACATTCTAAGAAAATTTTGTGGGGCATGATTAGGTTTCATGACTTAGAATAGAATTTCGAAGAAAAGGAGTGTATAAAATAGTAAACGATTGCTTAAAATTGAAACCTTATTCCGGGACGTTTGAAGCACGTGCAAAAAAAAAAAAAAAAAAAAAAAACCGAGTAATACTAGATGTTTTTTAAAATTTTTGTGGGAAATGATCATGTTTAGTAATTTAGAATATTATGTCGAAGAAACATAGGGTATAAAACAGTAAAAGAGGGCGTAAAATCGAAACCTAATTTGGAAACCCTAATCCGGGACGTTTGAAGCACGTGCTAAAAAATCGATTATTAGACGAAATTTTAAGAAATTTTTGTAGGGAATGATTAGGCTATTGACTTAGAATAGAATTTCAAAGAAAAGGAGTGTATTAAATAGTAAACGATTGCTTAAAATTGAAACCTTATTGCGGAACATTTGAAGCACGTGAAAAAAAAAAAAAAAAAACGAGTAATACTAGATGTTTTTTTTAATTTTTGTGGGAAATTATCAGGCTTATTAATTTAGAATAGAATGTCGAAGAAATATAGTGTATAAAAAAGTAAAAGAGGAAGTAAAATCGAAAACCGAATTATGAAACCCTAGTCCGGGACGTTTGAAGCACGTGCTAAAAAATCGAGTAATAGGCGACATTCTAAGAAAATTTTGTGGGGCATGATTAGGTTTCATGACTTAGAATAGAATTTCGAAGAAAAGGAGTGTATAAAATAGTAAACGATTGCTTAAAATTGAAACCTTATTCCGGGACGTTTGAAGCACGTGCAAAAAAAAAAAAAAAAAAAAAAAAACCGAGTAATACTAGATGTTTTTTAAAATTTTTGTGGGAAATGATCATGTTTAGTAATTTAGAATATTATGTCGAAGAAACATAGGGTATAAAACAGTAAAAGAGGGCGTAAAATCGAAACCTAATTTGGAAACCCTAATCCGGGACGTTTGAAGCACGTGCTAAAAAATCGATTATTAGACGAAATTTTAAGAAATTTTTGTAGGGAATGATTAGGCTATTGACTTAGAATAGAATTTCAAAGAAAAGGAGTGTATTAAATAGTAAACGATTGCTTAAAATTGAAACCTTATTGCGGGACATTTGAAGCACGTGAAAAAAAAAAAAAAAAACGAGTAATACTAGATGTTTTTTTTAATTTTTGTGGGAAATTATCAGGCTTAGTAATTTAGAATATTATGTCGAAGAAACATAGGGTATAAAACAGTAAAAGATGGCGTAAAATCGAAACCTAATTTGGAAACTGAAATCCTAGAGGTTTGAACCACGTGCTAAAAAATCGATTATAAGGCGACATTTTTAGAAATTTTTGTGGGCAATGATTAGGCTTCATGACTTAAAATAGAATTTCGAAGAAAATGAGTGTATAAAATAGTATAGAATGTCGAAGAAACATAGGGTATAAAACAGTAATACTAGATGTTTTCTAAAATTTTTGTGGGAAATGATCAGGCTAAGTAATTTAGAATAGAATGTCGAAGAAACATAGGGTATAAAACAGTAAAAGAGGGCGTAAAATCGAAAACCGAATTTGGAAAACCTAATCCGGGACGTTTGAAGCACGTGCTAAAAAATCGAGTAATTGGCGACATTCTAAGAAAATTTTGTGGGGAATGATTAGGCTTCATGACTTAGAATAGAATTTCGAAGAAAAGGAGTGTATAAAATAGTAAACGATTGCTTAAAATTGAAACCTTATTTCGGGACGTTTGAAGCACGTGCAAAAAAAAAAAAAAAAAAAACCGAGTAATACTAGATGTTTTTTAAAATTTTTGTGGGAAATGATCAGGCTTAGTAATTTAGAATAGAATGTCGAAGAAACATAGGGTATAAAACAGTAAAAGAGGTCGTAAAATCGAAAACATAATTTGGAAACCCTAATCAGGGACGTTTGAAGCACGTGATAAAAAATCGAGTAATAGGCGATATTCTAAGAAATTTTTATGGGGAATGATTAGGCTTCATGACTTAGAATAGAATTTCGAAAAAAAGGAGTGTATAAAATAGTAAACAATTGCTTATAATTGTAACCTTATTGCGGGACATTTGAAGCACGTGAAAAAAAAAAAAAAAAAAACGAGTAATACTAGATGTTTTTTAAAATTTTTGTGGGAAATGATCAGGCTTAATAATTTAGAATAGAATGTCCAAGAAACATAGGGTATAAAACAGTAAAAGAGGTTGTAAAATCGAAAACATAATTTGGAAACCCTAATCCGGGACGTTTGAAGCACGTGATAAAAAATCGAGTAATAGGCGACATTCTAAGAAATTTTTATGGTTAATGAAAAGATGGCGTAAATTCAAAACCTAATTTGGAAACCGTAATCCGGGATGTTTGAAGCACGTGCTAAAAAATCGATTATAAGGCGACATTTTAAGAAATTTTTGTGGGGAATGATTAGGCTTCATGACTTATAATAGAATTTCGAAGAAAATGAGTGTATAAAATAGTAAACGATTGCTTAAAATTGAAACCTTATTCCGGGACGTTTGAAGCACGTGCAAAAAAAAAAAAAAAAAAAAAAAAACCGAGTAATACTAGATGTTTTTAAAAATTTTTGTGGGAAATGATCATGTTTAGTAATTTAGAATATTATGTCGAAGAAACATAGGGTATAAAACAGTAAAAGATGGCGTAAAATCGAAACCTAATTTGGAAACCGTAATCCTAGAGGTTTGAACCACGTGCTAAAAAATCGATTATAAGGCGACATTTTTAGAAATTTTTGTGGGCAATGATTAGGCTTCATGACTTAAAATAGAATTTCGAAGAAAAGGAGTGTATAAAATAGTAAACGATTGCTTAAAATTGAAACCTTATTCCGGGACGTTTGAAGCACGTGCAAAAAAAAAAAAAAAAAAAAAAAAAACCGAGTAATACTAGATGTTTTTTAAAATTTTTGTGGGAAATGATCAGGCTTAGTAATTTAGAATATTAGGTCGAAGAAACATAGGGTATAAAACAGTAAAAGATGGCGTAAAATCGAAACCTAATTTGGAAACCGTAATCCAAGACGTTTGAAGCACGTTCTAAAAAATTGATTATAAGGCAACATTTTAAGAAATTTTTGTGGGGAATGATTAGGCTTCATGACTTATAATAGAATTTCGAAGAAAAGGTGTGTATAAAATAGTAAACGATTGCTTAAAATTGAAACCTTATTGCGAGACGTTTGAAGCATGTGCAAAAAAAAAAAAAAAAAAAAAGAAACCTAGTAATACCTGATGTTTTTTAAAATTTTTGTGGGAAATGATCAGGCTTAGTAATTTAGAATATTATGTCGAAGAAACAAAGGGTATAAAACAGTAAAAGATGGCGTAAAATCGAAACATAATTTGGAAACCGTAATCCGGGACGTTTGAAGCACGTGCTAAAAAATCGATTATAAGGCGACATTTTAAGAAATTTTTGTGGGGAATGATTAGGCTTCATGACTTATAATAGAATTTCGAAGAAAAGGAGTGTATAAAATAGTAAACGATTGCTTAAAATTGAAACCTTATTGCGGGACGTTTGAAGCACGTGCTAAAAAAAGAAAAAAAAAAACCCGAGTAATACTAGATGTTTTTTAAAATTTTTGTGGGAAATGATCAGGCTTATTAATTTAGAAGAGAATGTCGAAGAAACATAGGGTATAAAACAGTAAAAGAGGGCGTAAAATCAAAAACCGAATTTGGAAACCCTAATCCGGGACGTTTGAAGCACGTTCTAAAAAATCGAGTAATAGGCGACGTTCTAAGAAAATTTTGTGGGAAATGATTAGGCTTCATGACTTATAATAGAATTTCGAAGAAAAGGAGTGTATAAAATAGTAAACGATTGCTTAAAATTGAAACCTTATTCCGGGACGTTTGAAGCACGTGCAAAAAAAAAAAAAAAAAAAACCGAGTAATACTAGATGTTTTTTAAAATTTTTGTGGGAAATGATCAGGCTTAGTAATTTAGAATATTATGTCGAAAAAACATAGGGTATAAAACAGTAAAAGATGACGTAAAATCGAAACCTAAGTTGGAAACCCTAATCCCAAACGTTTGAAGCACGTGCTAAAAAATCGAGTAATAGGCGACATTTTAAGAAATTTTTGTAGGGAATGATTAGGCTACATGACTTAGAATAGAATTTCGAAGAAAAGGAGTGTATAAAATAGTAAACGATTGCTTAAAATCGAAACTTTATTCTGGGACGTTTGAAGCACGTGCAAAAAAAAAAAAAAAAAAAAAAAAAAAAAAAAAACCCTGTAATACTGGATGTTTTTCAAAATTTTTGTGGGAAATGATCAGGCTTAGTAATTTAGAATATAATGTCGAAGAAACATAGGGTATAAAACAGTAAAGACGGCGTAAAATCGAAACCTAATATGGAAACCCTAATCCGGGATGTTTGAAGCAAGTGCTAAAAAATCGAGTAATTGGCGACATTTTAAGAAATTTCGGTGGGGAATGATTAGGCTTCATGTCTTAGAAAGGAATTTCGAAGAAAATGAGTGTATAAAATAGTAAACGATTGCTTAAAATCGAAACCTTATTTCGGGACGTTTGAATCACATGCAAAAAAAAAAAAAAAAAAAAAAAAACCGAGTAATAATAGATGTTTTTTAAAATTTTTGTGGGAAATGATCAGGCTTAGTAATTTAGAATATTATGTCGAAGAAACATAGGGTATAAAACAGTAAAACATGGCGTAAAATCGAAACCTAATTTGGAAACCGTAATCCAAGACGTTTGAAGCACGTGCTAAAAAATCGATTATAAGGCGACATTTTAAGAAATTTTTGTGGGGAATGAATAGGCTTCATGACTTATAATAGAATTTCGAAGAAAAGGAGTGTATAAAATAGTAAACGATTGCTTAAAATTGTAACCTTAGTGAGGGACATTTGAAGCACGTGAAAAAAAAAAAAAAAACGAGTAATACTAGATGTTTTTTAAAATTTTTGTGGGAAATGATCAGGCTAAGTAATTTAGAATAGAATGTCGAAGAAACATAGGGTATAAAACAGTAAAAGAGGGCGTAAAATCGAAAACCGAATTTGGAAAACCTAATCCGGGACGTTTGAAGCACGTGCTAAAAAATCGAGTAATTGGCGACATTCTAAGAAAATTTTGTGGGGAATGATTAGGCTTCATGACTTAGAATAGAATTTCGAAGAAAAGGAGTGTATAAAATAGTAAACGATTGCTTAAAATTGAAACCTTATTTCGGGACGTTTGAAGCACGTGCAAAAAAAAAAAAAAAAAAAACCGAGTAATACTAGATGTTTTTTAAAATTTTTGTGGGAAATGATCAGGCTTAGTAATTTAGAATAGAATGTCGAAGAAACATAGGGTATAAAACAGTAAAAGAGGTCGTAAAATCGAAAACATAATTTGGAAACCCTAATCAGGGACGTTTGAAGCACGTGATAAAAAATCGAGTAATAGGCGATATTCTAAGAAATTTTTATGGGGAATGATTAGGCTTCATGACTTAGAATAGAATTTCGAAAAAAAGGAGTGTATAAAATAGTAAACAATTGCTTATAATTGTAACCTTATTGCGGGACATTTGAAGCACGTGAAAAAAAAAAAAAAAAAAAAACGAGTAATACTAGATGTTTTTTAAAATTTTTGTGGGAAATGATCAGGCTTAATAATTTAGAATAGAATGTCCAAGAAACATAGGGTATAAAACAGTAAAAGAGGTCGTAAAATCGAAAACATAATTTGGAAACCCTAATCCGGGACGTTTGAAGCACGTGATAAAAAATCGAGTAATAGGCGACATTCTAAGAAATTTTTATGGTTAATGAAAAGATGGCGTAAATTCAAAACCTAATTTGGAAACCGTAATCCGGGATGTTTGAAGCACGTGCTAAAAAATCGATTATAAGGCGACATTTTAAGAAATTTTTGTGGGGAATGATTAGGCTTCATGACTTATAATAGAATTTCGAAGAAAATGAGTGTATAAAATAGTAAACGATTGCTTAAAATTGAAACCTTATTCCGGGACGTTTGAAGCACGTGCAAAAAAAAAAAAAAAAAAAAAAAAAAAAACCGAGTAATACTAGATGTTTTTAAAAATTTTTGTGGGAAATGATCATGTTTAGTAATTTAGAATATTATGTCGAAGAAACATAGGGTATAAAACAGTAAAAGATGGCGTAAAATCGAAACCTAATTTGGAAACCGTAATCCAAGACGTTTGAAGCACGTTCTAAAAAATTGATTATAAGGCAACATTTTAAGAAATTTTTGTGGGGAATGATTAGGCTTCATGACTTATAATAGAATTTCGAAGAAAAGGAGTGTATAAAATAGTAAACGATTGCTTAAAATTGAAACCTTATTGCGAGACGTTTGAAGCACGTGCAAAAAAAAAAAAAAAAAAAAAGAAACCTAGTAATACCTGATGTTTTTTAAAATTTTTGTGGGAAATGATCAGGCTTAGTAATTTAGAATATTATGTCGAAGAAACAAAGGGTATAAAACAGTAAAAGATGGCGTAAAATCGAAACATAATTTGGAAACCGTAATCCGGGACGTTTGAAGCACGTGCTAAAAAATCGATTATAAGGCGACATTTTAAGAAATTTTTGTGGGGAATGATTAGGCTTCATGACTTATAATAGAATTTCGAAGAAAAGGAGTGTATAAAATAGTAAACGATTGCTTAAAATTGAAACCTTATTGCGGGACGTTTGAAGCACGTGCTAAAAAAAAAAAAAAAAAAACCCGAGTAATACTAGATGTTTTTTAAAATTTTTGTGGGAAATGATCAGGCTAAGTAATTTAGAATAGAATGTCGAAGAAACATAGGGTATAAAACAGTAAAAGAGGGCGTAAAATCGAAAACCGAATTTGGAAACCCTAATCCGGGACGTTTGAAGCACGTGCTAAAAAATCGAGTAATTGGCGACATTCTAAGAAATTTTTATGGTTAATGAAAAGATGGCGTAAATTCAAAACCTAATTTGGAAACCGTAATCCGGGATGTTTGAAGCACGTGCTAAAAAATCGAGTATAAGGCGACATTTTAAGAAATTTTTGTGGGGAATGATTAGGCTTCATGACTTATAATAGAATTTCGAAGAAAATGAGTGTATAAAATAGTAAACGATTTCTTAAAATTGAAACCTTATTCCGGGACGTTTGAAGCACGTGCAAAAAAAAAAAAAAAAAAAAAAAAACCGAGTAATACTAGATGTTTTTAAAAATTTTTGTGGGAAATGATCATGTTTAGTAATTTAGAATATTATGTCGAAGAAACATAGGGTATAAAACAGTAAAAGATGGCGTAAAATCGAAACCTAATTTGGAAACCGTAATCCAAGACGTTTGAAGCACGTTCTAAAAAATTGATTATAAGGCAACATTTTAAGAAATTTTTGTGGGGAATGATTAGGCTTCATGACTTATAATAGAATTTCGAAGAAAAGGAGTGTATAAAATAGTAAACGATTGCTTAAAATTGAAACCTTATTGCGAGACGTTTGAAGCACGTGCAAAAAAAAAAAAACAAAAAAAGAAACCTAGTAATACCTGATGTTTTTTAAAATTTTTGTGGGAAATGATCAGGCTTAGTAATTTAGAATATTATGTCGAAGAAACAAAGGGTATAAAACAGTAAAAGATGGCGTAAAATCGAAACATAATTTGGAAACCGTAATCCGGGACGTTTGAAGCACGTGCTAAAAAATCGATTATAAGGCGACATTTTAAGAAATTTTTGTGGGGAATGATTAGGCTTCATGACTTATAATAGAATTTCGAAGAAAAGGAGTGTATAAAATAGTAAACGATTGCTTAAAATTGAAACCTTATTGCGGGACGTTTGAAGCACGTGCTAAAAAAAAAAAAAAAAAAACCCGAATAATACTAGATGTTTTTTAAAATTTTTGTGGGAAATGATCAGGCTAAGTAATTTAGAATAGAATGTCGAAGAAACATAGGGTATAAAACAGTAAAAGAGGGCGTAAAATTGAAAACCGAATTTGGAAACCCTAATCCGGGACGTTTGAAGCACGTGCTAAAAAATCGAGTAATTGGCGACATTCTAAGAAATTTTTATGGTTAATGAAAAGATGGCGTAAATTCAAAACCTAATTTGGAAACCGTAATCCGGGATGTTTGAAGCACGTGCTAAAAAATCGAGTAATAGGCGACGTTCTAAGAAAATTTTGTGGGAAATGATTAGGCTTCATGACTTATAATAGAATTTCGAAGAAAAGGAGTGTATAAAATAGTAAACAATTGCTTAAAATTGAAACCTTATTCCGGGACGTTTGAAGCACGTGCAAAAAAAAAAAAAAAAAAAACCGAGTAATACTAGATGTTTTTTAAAATTTTTGTGGGAAATGATCAGGCTTAGTAATTTAGAATATTATGTCGAAGAAACATAGGGTATAAAACAGTAAAAGATGACGTAAAATCGAAACCTAATTTGGAAACCCTAATCCCAAACGTTTGAAGCACGTGCTAAAAAATCGATTATTAGGCGACATTTTAAGAAATTTTTGTAGGGAATGATTAGGCTTCATGACTTAGAATAGAATTTTGAAGAAAAGGAGTGTATAAAATAGTAAACGATTGCTTAAAATCGAAACTTTATTCTGGGACGTTTGAAGCACGTGCAAAAAAAAAAAAAAAAAAAAAAAAAAAAAACCCTGTAATACTAGATGTTTTTCAAAATTTTTGTGGGAAATGATCAGGCTTAGTAATTTAGAATATAATGTCTAAGAAACATAGGGTATAAAACAGTAAAAGACGGCGTAAAATCGAAACCTAATATGGAAACCCTAATCCGGGATGTTTGAAGCAAGTGCTAAAAAATCGAGTAATAGGCGACATTTTAAGAAATTTCGGTGGGGAATGATTAGGCTTCATGTCTTAGAAAGGAATTTCGAAGAAAATGAGTGTATAAAATAGTAAACGATTGCTTAAAATCGAAACCTTATTTCGGGACGTTTGAATCACATGCAAAAAAAAAAAAAAAATAAAATAAAAACCGAGTAATAATAGATGTTTTTTAAAATTTTTGTGGGAAATGATCAGGCTTAGTAATTTAGAATATTATGTCGAAGAAACATAGGGTATAAAACAGTAAAACATGGCGTAAAATCGAAACCTAATTTGGAAACCGTAATCCAAGACGTTTGAAGCACGTGCTAAAAAATCGATTATAAGGCGACATTTTAAGAAATTTTTGTGGGGAATGATTAGGCTTCATGGCTTAGAATAGAATTTCGAAGAAAAGGAGTGTATAAAATAGTAAACGATTGCTTAAAATTGAAACCTTATTGCGGGACGTTTGAAGCACGTGCAAAAAAAAAAATAAATAAAAAAACCGAGTAATACTAGATGTTTTTTTAAATTTTTGTTGGAAATGATCAGGCTTAGTAATTTAGAATATTATGTCGAAGAAACATAGGGTATAAAACAGTCAAAGATGGCGTAAAATCGAAACCTAATTTGGAAACCCTAAAACGGGACGTTTGAAGCACGTGCTAAAAAATCGATTATTAGGCGATATTTTAAGAAATTTTTGTAGGGAATGATTAGGCTTCATCACTTAGAATAGAATTTCGAAGAAAAGGAGTGCATAAAATAGTAAACGATTCCTTAAAATCGAAACCTTATTCCCGGACGTTTGAAGCACGTGAAAAAAAAAAAAAAAAAAAACCGAGTAATACTAGATGTTTTTTAAAATTTTTGTGGGAAATGATCAGGCTTAGTAATTTAGAATAGAACGTCGAAGAAACATAGGGTATAAAACAGTAAAAGAGGGCGTAAAATCGAAAACCTAATTTAATAACCCTAATCTGGGACGTTTGAAGCACGTGATAAAAATTCGAGTAATAGGCGACATTTTAATTCATTTTTTTGGGGAATGATTAAGCTTCATGAATTAGAATCGAATTTCGAAGAAAAAGAGTGTATAAAATAGTAAACAATTGCTTAAAATCAAAACCTTATTCCGGGACGTTTGAAGAACGTGCAAAAAAAAAAAAAAAAAAAAAAAACCGAGTAATACTAGATGTTTTTTAAAATTTTTGTGGGAAATTATCAGGCTTAGTAATTTAGAATAGAATGTCGAAGAAACATAGGGTATAAAACAGTAAAAGAGGGCGTAAAATCGAAAACCTAATTTAAAAACCCTAATCTGGAACATTTGAAGCACGTGATAAAAATTCGAGTAATAGGCGACATTTTAAGACATTTTTTGTGGGAATGATTATGCTTCATGACTTAGAATCGAATTTCGAAGAAAAGAAGTGTATAAAATAGTAACCGATTGCTAAAAATTGAAACCTTATTCCGGGACGTTTAAAGCACGTGCAAAAAAAAAAAAAAAAAAACGAGTAATACTAGATGTTGTTTAAAATTGTTGTGGGAAATGATCAGGCTTAGTAATTTAGAATAGAATGTCGAACAAACATAGGGTATAAAACAGTAAAAGAGGGTGTAAAATCGAAAACCTAATTTAAAAACCCTAATCTGGGACGTTTGAAGCAAGTGATAAAAAATCGAGTAATATGAGACATTTTAAGACATTTTTTGTGGGAATGATTACGCTTCATGACTTAGAATCGAATTTCGTAGAAAAGGAGTGTATAAAATAGTAACCGATTGCAAAAAATTGAAACCTTATTCCGGGACGTTTGAAAAAAAAAACCGATTAATACTAGATGTTTTTTAAAATTTTTTTTGGAAATGATGAGGCTTAGTAATTTAGAATATTATGTCGAAGAAACATAGGGTATAAAACAGTAAAAGATGGCGTAAAATCGAAACCTAATTTGGAAACCCTAATCCGGGACGTTTGGAGCACGTGCTAAAAAATCGATTATTAGGCGACATTTTAAGAAATTTTTGTGGGGAATGATTAGGCTTCATGACTTAGAATAGAATTTCGAAGAAAAGGAGTGTATAAAATTGTAAGCGATAGCATAAAATCGATACCTTATCCCGGGATGTTTGAAGCACGTGCAAAAAAAAAAAAAAAAATCGAGTAATAGTATATGTTTTTTAAAATTTTTGTGGGAAATGATCAGGCTTATTAATTTAGAATAGAATGTCGAAGAAACATAGGGTATAAAAAAGTAAAAGAGGGCGTAAAATCGAAAACCGAATTTGTAAACCCTAATCCGGGACGATTGAAGCACGTGATAAAAAATTCGAGTAATAGGCGACATTTTAAGACATTTTTTTGGGGAATGATTAGGCTTCATGAATTAGAATCGAATTTCGAAGAAAAAGAGTGTATAAAATAGTAAACAATTGCTTAAAATCAAAACCTTATTCCGGGACGTTTGAAGAACGTGCAAAAAAAAAAAAAAAAAAAAAAAACAAAACAAAGTAATACTAGATGTTTTTAAAAATTTTTGTGGGAAATTATCAAGCTTAGTAATTTAGAATAGAATGTCGAACAAACATAGGGTATAAAACAGTAAAAGAGGGCGTAAAATCGAAAACCTAATTTAAAAACCCTAATCTGGAACGTTTGAAGCACGTGATAAAAAATCGAGTAATAGGCGACATTTTAAGATATTTTTTGTGGGAATGATTATGCTTCATGACTTAGAATCGAATTTCGAAGAAAAGGAGTGTATAAAATAGTAACCGATTGCTAAAAATTGAAACCTTATTCCGGGACGTTTGAAGCACGTGCAAAAAAAAAAAAAAAAAAAAAAAAAACCGAGTAGTACTAGATGTTGTTTAAAATTTTTGTGGGAAATGATCAGGCTTAGTAATTTAGAATAGAATGTCGAACAAACATAGGGTATAAAACAGTAAAAGAGGACGTAAAATCGAAAACCTAATTTAAAAACCCTAATCTAGGACGTTTGAAGCACGTGATAAAAAATCGAGTAATAGGCGCATTTTAAGACATTTTTTGTGGGAATGATTAGGCTTCATGACTTAGAATCGAATTTCAAAGAAAAGGAGTGGATAAAATAGTAAACGATTGCTTAAAATCGAAACCTTATTCCGGGACGTTTTAAGCACCTGCAAAAAAAAAAAAAAAAAAAAAAAAAAAAAAAAAAAAATCGAGTAATACTAGATGTTTTTTAAAATTTTTTTGGGAAATGATCAGGCTTATTAATTTAGAATAGAATGTCGACGAAACATATGGTATAAAAAAGTAAAAGAGGGCGTAAAATCGAAAACTTAATTTTGAAACACTAATCCGGGACGTTTGAAGCACGTGATAAAAAATTCGAGTAATAGGCGACATTTTAAGACATTTTTTGGGGGAATGATTAGGCTTCATGAATTAGAATCGAATTTCGAAGAAAAAGAGTGTATAAAATAGTAAACAATTGCTTAAAATCAAAACCTTATTTCGGGACGTTTGAAGAACGTGCAAAAAAAAAAAAAAAAAAAAAAAACAAAACAAAGTAAGACTAGATGTTTTTTAAAATTTTTGTGGGAAATTATCAGGCTTAGTAATTTAGAATAGAATGTCGAAGAAACATAGGGTATAAAACAGTAAAAGAGGGCGTAAAATCGAAAACCTAATTTAAAAACCCTAATCTGGAACGTTTGAAGCACGTGATAAAAAATCGAGTAATAGGCGACATTTTAAGACATTTTTTGTGGGAATGATTATGCTTCATGACTTAGAATCGAATTTCGAAGAAAAGGAGTGTATAAAATAGTAACCGATTGCTAAAAATTGAAACCTTATTCCGGGACGTTTAAAGCACGTGCAAAAAAAAAAAAAAAAAAAACGAGTAATACTAGATGTTGTTTAAAATTGTTGTGGGAAATGATCAGGCTTAGTAATTTAGAATAGAATGTCGAACAAACATAGGGTATAAAACAGTAAAAGAGGGTGTAAAATCGAAAACCTAATTTAAAAACCCTAATCTGGGACGTTTGAAGCACGTGATAAAAAATCGAGTAATAGGAGACATTTTAAGACATTTTTTGTGGGAATGATTACGCCTCATGACTTAGAATCGAATTTCGTAGAAAAGGAGTGTATAAAATAGTAACCGATTGCAAAAAATTGAAACCTTATTCCGGGACGTTTGAAAAAAAAAAACCGATTAATACTAGATGTTTTTTAAAATTTTTTTTGGAAATGATGAGGCTTAGTAATTTAGAATATTATGTCGAAGAAACATAGGGTATAAAACAGTAAAAGATGGCGTAAAATCGAAACCTAAATTGGAAACCCTAATCCGGGACGTTTGGAGCACGTTCTAAAAAATTGATTATTAGGCGACATTTTAAGAAATTTTTGTGGGGAATGATTAGGCTTCATGACTTAGAATAGAATTTCGAAGAAAAGGAGTGTATAAAATTGTAAGCGATAGCATAAAATCGATACCTTATCCCGGGATGTTTGAAGCACGTGCAAAAAAAAAAAAAAAATCGAGTAATACTATATGTTTTTTAAAATTTTTGTGGGAAATGATCAGGCTTATTAATTTAGAATAGAATGTCGAAGAAACATAGGGTATAAAAAAGTAAAAGAGGGCGTAAAATCGAAACGAATTTGTAAACCCTAATCCGGGACGTTTGAAGCACGTGATAAAAAATTCGAGTAATAGGCGACATTTTAAGACATTTTTTTGGGGAATGATTAGGCTTCATGAATTAGAATCGAATTTCGAAGAAAAAGAGTGTATAAAATAGTAAACAATTGCTTAAAATCAAAACCTTATTCCGGGACGTTTGAAGAACGTGCAAAAAAAAAAAAAAAACAAAACAAAACAAAGTAATACTAGATGTTTTTAAAATTTTTTGTGGGAAATTATCAGGCTTAGTAATTTAGAATAGAATGTCGAACAAACATAGGGTATAAAACAGTAAAAGAGGGCGTAAAATCGAAAACCTAATTTAAAAACCCTAATCTGGAACGTTTGAAGCACGTGATAAAAAATCGAGTAATAGGCGACATTTTAAGATATTTTTTGTGGGAATGATTATGCTTCATGACTTAGAATCGAATTTCGAAGAAAAGGAGTGTATAAAATAGTAACCGATTGCTAAAAATTGAAACCTTATTCCGGGACGTTTGAAGCACGTGCAAAAAAAAAAAAAAAAAAAAAAAACCGAGTAGTACTAGATGTTGTTTAAAATTTTTGTGGGAAATGATCAGCCTTAGTAATTTAGAATAGAATGTCGAACAAACATAGGGTATAAAACAGGAAAAGAGGACGTAAAATCGAAAACCTAATTTAAAAACCCTAATCTAGGACGTTTGAAGCACGTGATAAAAAATCGAGTAATAGGCGCATTTTAAGACATTTTTTGTGGGAATGATTAGGCTTCATGACTTAGAATCGAATTTCAAAGAAAAGGACTGGATAAAATAGTAAACGATTGCTTAAAATCGAAACCTTATTCCGGGACGTTTTAAGCACCTGCAAAAAAAAAAAAAAAAAAAAAAAAAAAAAAAAAAAATCGAGTAATACTGGATGTTTTTTAAAATTTTTTTGGGAAATGATCAGGCTTATTAATTTAGAATAGAATGTCGACGAAACATATGGTATAAAAAAGTAAAAGAGGGCGTAAAATCGAAAACTTAATTTTGAAACACTAATCCGGGACGTTTGAAGCACGTGATAAAAAATTCGAGTAATAGGCGATATTTTAAGACATTTTTTTGGGGAATGATTAGGCTTCATGAATTAGAATCGAATTTCGAAGAAAAAGAGTGTATAAAATAGTAAACAATTTCTTAAAATCAAAACCTTATTTCGGGACGTTTGAAGAACGTGCAAAAAAAAAAAAAAAAAAAAAACAAAACAAAGTAAGACTAGATGTTTTTTAAAATTTTTGTGGGAAATTATCAGGCTTAGTAATTTAGAATAGAATGTCGAAGAAACATAGGGTATAAAACAGTAAAAGAGGGCGTAAAATCGAAAACCTAATTTAAAAACCCTAATCTGGAACGTTTGAAGCACGTGATAAAAAATCGAGTAATAGGCGACATTTTAAGACATTTTTTGTGGGAATGATTATGCTTCATGACTTAGAATCGAATTTCGAAGAAAAGGAGTGTATAAAATAGTAACCGATTGCTAAAAATTGAAACCTTATTCCGGGACGTTTAAAGCACGTGCAAAAAAAAAAAAAAAAAAAACGAGTAATACTAGATGTTGTTTAAAATTGTTGTGGGAAATGATCAGGCTTAGTAATTTAGAATAGAATGTCGAACAAACATAGGGTATAAAACAGTAAAAGAGGGTGTAAAATCGAAAACCTAATTTAAAAACCCTAATCTGGGACGTTTGAAGCACGTGATAAAAAATCGAGTAATAGGAGACATTTTAAGACATTTTTTGTGGGAATGATTACGCTTCATGACTTAGAATCGAATTTCGTAGAAAAGGAGTGTAGAAAATAGTAACCGATTGCAAAAAATTGAAACCTTATTCCGGGACGTTTGAAAAAAAAAAACCGATTAATACTAGATGTTTTTTAAAATTTTTTTTGGAAATGATGAGGCTTAGTAATTTAGAATATTATGTCGAAGAAACATAGGGTATAAAACAGTAAAAGATGGCGTAAAATCGAAACCTAAATTGGAAACCCTAATCCGGGACGTTTGGAGCACGTTCTAAAAAATTGATTATTAGGCGACATTTTAAGAAATTTTTGTGGGGAATGATTAGGCTTCATGACTTAGAATAGAATTTCGAAGAAAAGGAGTGTATAAAATTGTAAGCGATAGCATAAAATCGATACCTTATCCCGGGATGTTTGAAGCACGTGCAAAAAAAAAAAAAAAAAAAAAAAAACCGAGTAGTACTAGATGTTGTTTAAAATTTTTGTGGGAAATGATCAGGCTTAGTAATTTAGAATAGAATGTCGAACAAACATAGGGTATAAAACAGTAAAAGAGGGCGTAAAATCGAAAACCTAATTTAAAAACCCTAATCTGGGACGTTTGAAGCACGTGATAAAAAATCGAGTAATAGGCGACATTTTAAGACATTTTTTGTGGGAATGATTAGGCTTCATGACTTAGAATCGAATTTCAAAGAAAAGGAGTGGATAAAATAGTAAACGATTGCTTAAAATCGAAACCTTATTCCGGGACGTTTGAAGCACCTGCAAAAAACAAAAAAAAAAAAAAAAAAAAACCGAGTAATACTAGATGTTTTTTTAAAATTTTTTTGGGAAATGATCAGGCTTATTAATTTAGAATAGAATGTCGAAGAAACATATGGTATAAAAAAGTAAAAGAGGGCGTAAAATCGAAAACTTAATTTTGAAACACTAATCCGGGACGTTTGAAGCACGTGATAAAAAATTCGAGTAATAGGCGACATTTTAAGACATTTTTTTGGGGAATGATTAGGCTTCATGAATTAGAATCGAATTTCGAAGAAAAAGAGTGTATAAAATAGTAAACAATTGCTTAAAATCAAAACCTTATTCCGGGACGTTTGAAGAACGTGCAAAAAAAAAAAAAAAAAACAAAACAAAGTAATACTAGATGTTTTTTAAAATTTTTTTGGGAAATTATCAGGCTTAGTAATTTAGAATAGAATGTCGAAGAAACATAGGGTATAAAACAGTAAAAGAGGGCGTAAAATCGAAAACCTAATTTAAAAACCCTAATCTGGAACGTTTGAAGCACGTGCTAAAAAATCGAGTAATAGGCGACATTCTAAGAAAATTTTGTGGGGCATGATTAGGTTTCATGACTTAGAATAGAATTTCGAAGAAAAGGAGTGTATAAAATAGTAAACGATTGCTTAAAATTGAAACCTTATTGCGGGACGTTTGAAGTACGTGCAAAAAAAAAAAAAAAAAAAAACCCGAGTAATACTAGATGTTTTTTAAAATTTTTGTGGGAAATGATCAGGATTAGTAATTTAGAATATTATGTCGAAGAAACATAGGGTATAAAACAGTAAAAGATGGCGTAAATTCAAAACCTAATTTGGAAACTGTAATCCGGGAAGTTTGAAGCACGTGCTAAAAAATCGATTATAAGGCGACATTTTAAGAAATTTTTGTGGGGAATGATTAGGCTTCATGACTTATAATAGAATTTCGAAGAAAATGAGTGTATAAAATAGTAAACGATTGCTTAAAATAGAAACCTTATTCCGGGACGTTTGAAGCACGTGCAAAAAAAAAAAAAAAAAAAAAAAACCGAGTAATACTAGATGTTTTTTAAAATTTTTGTGGGAAATGATCATGTTTAGTAATTTAGAATATTATGTCGAAGAAACATAGGGTATAAAACAGTAAAAGAGGGCGTAAAATCGAAACCTAATTTGGAAACCCTAATCCGGGACGTTTGAAGCACGTGCTAAAAAATCGATTATTAGACGAAATTTTAAGAAATTTTTGTAGGGAATGATTAGGCTATTGACTTAGAATAGAATTTCAAAGAAAAGGAGTGTATTAAATAGTAAACGATTGCTTAAAATTGAAACCTTATTGCGGAACATTTGAAGCACGTGAAAAAAAAAAAAAACGAGTAATACTAGATGTTTTTTTTAATTTTTGTGGGAAATTATCAGGCTTATTAATTTAGAATAGAATGTCGAAGAAATATAGTGTATAAAAAAGTAAAAGAGGAAGTAAAATCGAAAACCGAATTATGAAACCCTAGTCCGGGACGTTTGAAGCACGTGCTAAAAAATCGAGTAATAGGCGACATTCTAAGAAAATTTTGTGGGGCATGATTAGGTTTCATGACTTAGAATAGAATTTCGAAGAAAAGGAGTGTATAAAATAGTAAACGATTGCTTAAAATTGAAACCTTATTCCGGGACGTTTGAAGCACGTGCAAAAAAAAAAAAAAAAAAAAAAAAAACCGAGTAATACTAGATGTTTTTTAAAATTTTTGTGGGAAATGATCATGTTTAGTAATTTAGAATATTATGTCGAAGAAACATAGGGTATAAAACAGTAAAAGAGGGCGTAAAATCGAAACCTAATTTGGAAACCCTAATCCGGGACGTTTGAAGCACGTGCTAAAAAATCGATTATTAGACGAAATTTTAAGAAATTTTTGTAGGGAATGATTAGGCTATTGACTTAGAATAGAATTTCAAAGAAAAGGAGTGTATTAAATAGTAAACGATTGCTTAAAATTGAAACCTTATTGCGGGACATTTGAAGCACGTGAAAAAAAAAAAAAAACGAGTAATACTAGATGTTTTTTTTAATTTTTGTGGGAAATTATCAGGCTTATTAATTTAGAATAGAATGTCGAAGAAATATAGTGTATAAAAAAGTAAAAGAGGAAGTAAAATCGAAAACCGAATTATGAAACCCTAGTCCGGGACGTTTGAAGCACGTGCTAAAAAATCGAGTAATAGGCGACATTCTAAGAAAATTTTGTGGGGCATGATTAGGTTTCATGACTTAGAATAGAATTTCGAAGAAAAGGAGTGTATAAAATAGTAAACGATTGCTTAAAATTGAAACCTTATTGCGGGACGTTTGAAGTACGTGCAAAAAAAAAAAAAAAAAAAAAACCCGATTAATACTAGATGTTTTTTAAAATTTTTGTGGGAAATGATCAGGATTAGTAATTTAGACTATTATGTCGAAGAAACATAGGGTATAAAACAGTAAAAGATGGCGTAAATTCAAAACCTAATTTGGAAACCGTAATCCGGGATGTTTGAAGCACGTGCTAAAAAATCGATTATAAGGCGACATTTTAAGAAATTTTTGTGGGGAATGATTAGGCTTCATGACTTATAATAGAATTTCGAAGAAAATGAGTGTATAAAATAGTAAACGATTGCTTAAAATAGAAACCTTATTCCGGGACGTTTGAAGCACGTGCAAAAAAAAAAAAAAAAAAAAAAAAAAAAAAACTGTGTAATACTAGATGTTTTTTAAAATTTTTGTGGGAAATGATCATGTTTAGTAATTTAGAATATTATGTCGAAGAAACATAGGGTATAAAACAGTAAAAGATGGCGTAAAATCGAAACCTAATTTGGAAACCGAAATCCTAGAGGTTTGAACCACGTGCTAAAAAATCGATTATAAGGCGACATTTTTAGAAATTTTTGTGGGCAATGATTAGGCTTCATGACTTAAAATAGAATTTCGAAGAAAATGAGTGTATAAAATAGTAAACGATTGCTTAAAATTGAAACCTTATTCCGGGACGTTTGAAGCACGTGCAAAAAAAAAAAAAAAAAAAAAAAAAAAAAAAAAAAAAAAAACCGAGTAATACTAGATGTTTTTTAAAATTTTTGTGGGAAATGATCAGGCTTAGTAATTTAGAATATTAGGTCGAAGAAACATAGGGTATAAAACAGTAAAAGATGGCGTAAAATCGAAACCTAATTTGGAAACCGTAATCCAAGACGTTTGAAGCACGTTCTAAAAAATCGATTATAAGGCGACATTTTAAGAAATTTTTGTGGGGAATGAATAGGCTTCATGACTTATAATAGAATTTCGAAGAAAAGGAGTGTATAAAATAGTAAACGATTGCTTAAAATTGTAACCTTAGTGAGGGACATTTGAAGCACGTGAAAAAAAAAAAAAAACGAGTAATACTAGATGTTTTTTAAAATTTTTGTGGGAAATGATCAGGCTAAGTAATTTAGAATAGAATGTCGAAGAAACATAGGGTATAAAACAGTAAAAGAGTCGTTAAATCGAAAACCGAATTTGGAAAACCTAATCCGGGACGTTTGAAGCACGTGCTAAAAAATCGAGTAATTGGCGACATTCTAAGAAAATTTTGTGGGGAATGATTAGGCTTCATGACTTAGAATAGAATTTCGAAGAAAAGGAGTGTATAAAATAGTAAACGATTGCTTAAAATTGAAACCTTATTTCGGGACGTTTGAAGCACGTGCAAAAAAAAAAAAAAAAAAACCGAGTAATACTAGATGTTTTTTAAAATTTTTGTGGGAAATGATCAGGCTTAGTAATTTAGAATAGAATGTCGAAGAAACATAGGGTATAAAACAGTAAAAGAGGTCGTAAAATCGAAAACATAATTTGGAAACCCTAATCAGGGACGTTTGAAGCACGTGATAAAAAATCGAGTAATAGGCGATATTCTAAGAAATTTTTATGGGGAATGATTAGGCTTCATGACTTAGAATAGAATTTCGAAAAAAAGGAGTGTATAAAATAGTAAACAATTGCTTATAATTGTAACCTTATTGCGGGACATTTGAAGCACGTGAAAAAAAAAAAAAAAAAAAACGAGTAACACTAGATGTTTTTTAAAATTTTTGTGGGAAATGATCAGGCTTAATAATTTAGAATAGAATGTCCAAGAAACATAGGGTATAAAACAGTAAAAGAGGTTGTAAAATCGAAAACATAATTTGGAAACCCTAATCCGGGACGTTTGAAGCACGTGATAAAAAATCGAGTAATAGGCGACATTCTAAGAAATTTTTATGGTTAATGAAAAGATGGCGTAAATTCAAAACCTAATTTGGAAACCGTAATCCGGGATGTTTGAAGCACGTGCTAAAAAATCGATTATAAGGCGACATTTTAAGAAATTTTTGTGGGGAATGATTAGGATTCATGACTTATAATAGAATTTCGAAGAAAATGAGTGTATAAAATAGTAAACGATTGCTTAAAATTGAAACCTTATTCCGGGACGTTTGAAGCACGTGAAAAAAAAAAAAAAAAAAAAAAAAAACCGAGTAATACTAGATGTTTTTAAAAATTTTTGTGGGAAATGATCATGTTTAGTAATTTAGAATATTATGTCGAAGAAACATAGGGTATAAAACAGTAAAAGATGGCGTAAAATCGAAACCTAATTTGGAAATCGTAATCCTAGAGGTTTGAACCACGTGCTAAAAAATCGATTATAAGGCGACATTTTTAGAAATTTTTGTGGGCAATGATTAGGCTTCATGACTTAAAATAGAATTTCGAAGAAAAGGAGTGTATAAAATAGTAAACGATTGCTTAAAATTGAAACCTTATTGCGAGACGTTTGAAGCACGTGCAAAAAAAAAAAAAAAAAAAACAAATCTAGTAATACCTGATGTTTTTTAAAATTTTTGTGGGAAATGATCAGGCTTAGTAATTTAGAATATTATGTCGAAGAAACAAAGGGTATAAAACAGTAAAAGATGGCGTAAAATCGAAACATAATTTGGAAACCGTAATCCGGGACGTTTGAAGCACGTGCTAAAAAATCGATTATAAGGCGACATTTTAAGAAATTTTTGTGGGGAATGATTAGGCTTCATGACTTATAATAGAATTTCGAAGAAAATGAGTGTATAAAATAGTAAACGATTGCTTAAAATTGAAACCTTATTGCGGGACGTTTGAAGCACGTGCTAAAAAAAGAAAAAAAAAACCCGAGTAATACTAGATGTTTTTTAAAATTTTTGTGGGAAATGATCAGGCTTATTAATTTAGAAGAGAATGTCGAAGAAACATAGGGTATAAAACAGTAAAAGAGGGCGTAAAATCAAAAACCGAATTTGGAAACCCTAATCCGGGACGTTTGAAGCACGTTCTAAAAAATCGAGTAATAGGCGACGTTCTAAGAAAATTTTGTGGGAAATGATTAGGCTTCATGACTTATAATAGAATTTCGAAGAAAAGGAGTGTATAAAATAGTAAACGATTGCTTAAAATTGAAACCTTATTCCGGGACGTTTGAAGCACGTGCAAAAAAAAAAAAAAAAAAAAAAACCGAGTAATACTAGATGTTTTTTAAAATTTTTGTGGGAAATGATCAGGCTTAGTAATTTAGAATATTATGTCGAAGAAACATAGGGTATAAAACAGTAAAAGATGACGTAAAATCGAAACCTAATTTGGAAACCCTAATCCCAAACGTTTGAAGCACGTGCTAAAAAATCGATTATTAGGCGACATTTTAAGAAATTTTTGTAGGGAATGATTAGGCTACATGACTTAGAATAGAATTTCGAAGAAAAGGAGTGTATAAAATAGTAAACGATTGCTTAAAATCGAAACTTTATTCTGGGACGTTTGAAGCACGTGCAAAAAAAAAAAAAAAAAAAAAAAAAAAAAAAAAAACCCTGTAATACTAGATGTTTTTCAAAATTTTTGTGGGAAATGATCAGGCTTAGTAATTTAGAATATAATGTCGAAGAAACATAGGGTATAAAACAGTAAAAGACGGCGTAAAATCGAAACCTAATATGGAAACCCTAATCCGGGATGTTTGAAGCAAGTGCTAAAAAATCGAGTAATAGGCGACATTTTAAGAAATTTCGGTGGGGAATGATTAGGCTTCATGTCTTAGAAAGGAATTTCGAAGAAAATGAGTGTATAAAATAGTAAACGATTGCTTAAAATCGAAACCTTATTTCGGGACGTTTGAATCACATGCAAAAAAAAAAAAAAAAAAAAAAACCGAGTAATAATAGATGTTTTATAAAATTTTTGTGGGAAATGATCAGGCTTAGTAATTTAGAATATTATGTCGAAGAAACATAGGGTATAAAACAGTAAAACATGGCGTAAAATCGAAACCTAATTTGGAAACCGTAATCCAAGACGTTTGAAGCACGTGCTAAAAAATCGATTATAAGGCGACATTTTAAGAAATTTTTGTGGGGAATGAATAGGCTTCATGACTTATAATAGAATTTCGAAGAAAATGAGTGTATAAAATAGTAAACGATTGCTTAAAATTGTAACCTTAGTGAGGGACATTTGAAGCACGTGAAAAAAAAAAAAAAACGAGTAATACTAGATGTTTTTTAAAATTTTTGTGGGAAATGATCAGGCTAAGTAATTTAGAATAGAATGTCGAAAAACATAGGGTATAAAACAGTAAAAGAGGGCGTAAAATCGAAAACCGAATTTGGAAAACCTAATCCGGGACGTTTGAAGCACGTGCTAAAAAATCGAGTAATTGGCGACATTCTAAGAAAATTTTGTGGGGAATGATTAGGCTTCATGACTTAGAATAGAATTTCGAAGAAAAGGAGTGTATAAAATAGTAAACGATTGCTTAAAACTGAAACCTTATTTCGGGACGTTTGAAGCACGTGCAAAAAAAAAAAAAAAAACGAGTAATACTAGATGTTTTTTAAAATTTTTGTGGGAAATGATCAGGCTTAGTAATTTAGAATAGAATGTCGAAGAAACATAGGGTATAAAACAGTAAAAGAGGTCGTAAAATCGAAAACATAATTTGGAAACCCTAATCAGGGACGTTTGAAGCACGTGATAAAAAATCGAGTAATAGGCGATATTCTAAGAAATTTTTGTGGGGAATGATTAGGCTTCATGACTTAGAATAGAATTTCGAAAAAAAGGAGTGTATAAAATAGTAAACAATTGCTTATAATTGTAACCTTATTGCGGGACATTTGAAGCACGTGAAAAAAAAAAAAAAAAAACGAGTAATACTAGATGTTTTTTAAAATTTTTGTGGGAAATGATCAGGCTTAATAATTTAGAATAGAATGTCCAAGAAACATAGGGTATAAAACAGTAAAAGAGGTCGTAAAATCGAAAACATAATTTGGAAACCCTAATCCGGGACGTTTGAAGCACGTGATAAAAAATCGAGTAATAGGCGACATTCTAAGAAATTTTTATGGTTAATGAAAAGATGGCGTAAATTCAAAACCTAATTTGGAAACCGTAATCCGGGATGTTTGAAGCACGTGCTAAAAAATCGATTATAAGGCGACATTTTAAGAAATTTTTGTGGGGAATGATTAGGCTTCATGACTTATAATAGAATTTCGAAGAAAATGAGTGTATAAAATAGTAAACGATTGCTTAAAATTGAAACCTTATTCCGGGACGTTTGAAGCACGTGCAAAAAAAAAAAAAAAAAAAAAAAAAACCGAGTAATACTAGATGTTTTTAAAAATTTTTGTGGGAAATGATCATGTTTAGTAATTTAGAATATTATGTCGAAGAAACATAGGGTATAAAACAGTAAAAGATGGCGTAAAATCGAAACCTAATTTGGAAACCGTAATCCAAGACGTTTGAAGCACGTTCTAAAAAATTGATTATAAGGCAACATTTTAAGAAATTTTTGTGGGGAATGATTAGGCTTCATGACTTATAATAGAATTTCGAAGAAAAGGAGTGTATAAAATAGTAAACGATTGCTTAAAATTGAAACCTTATTGCGAGACGTTTGAAGCACGTGCAAAAAAAAAAAAAAAAAAAAAAGAAACCTAGTAATACCTAATGTTTTTTAAAATTTTTGTGGGAAATGATCAGGCTTAGTAATTTAGAATATTATGTCGAAGAAACAAAGGGTATAAAACAGTAAAAGATGGCGTAAAATCGAAACATAATTTGGAAACCGTAATCCGGGACGTTTGAAGCACGTGCTAAAAAATCGATTATAAGGCGACATTTTAAGAAATTTTTGTGGGGAATGATTAGGCTTCATGACTTATAATAGAATTTCGAAGAAAAGGAGTGTATAAAATAGTAAACGATTGCTTAAAATTGAAACCTTATTGCGGGACGTTTGAAGCACGTGCTAAAAAAAAAAAAAAAAAACCCGAGTAATACTAGATGTTTTTTAAAATTTTTGTGGGAAATGATCAGGCTAAGTAATTTAGAATAGAATGTCGAAGAAACATAGGGTATAAAACAGTAAAAGAGGGCGTAAAATCGAAAACCGAATTTGGAAAACCTAATCCGGGACGTTTGAAGCACGTGCTAAAAAATCGAGTAATTGGCGACATTCTAAGAAAATTTTGTGGGGAATGATTAGGCTTCATGACTTAGAATAGAATTTCGAAAAAAAGGAGTGTATAAAATAGTAAACAATTGTTTATAATTGTAACCTTATTGCGGGACATTTGAAGCACGTGAAAAAAAAAAAAAAAAAAACGAGTAATACTAGATGTTTTTTAAAATTTTTGTGGGAAATGATCAGGCTTAATAATTGAGAATAGAATGTCCAAGAAACATAGGGTATAAAACAGTAAAAAAGGTTGTAAAATCGAAAACATAATTTGGAAACCCTAATCCGGGACGTTTGAAGCACGTGATAAAAAATCGAGTAATAGGCGACATTCTAAGAAATTTTTATGGTTAATGAAAAGATGGCGTAAATTCAAAACCTAATTTGTAAACCGTAATCCGGGATGTTTGAAGCACGTGCTAAAAAATCGATTATAAGGCGACATTTTAAGAAATTTTTGTGGGGAATGATTAGGCTTCATGACTTATAATAGAATTTCGAAGAAAATGAGTGTATAAAATAGTAAACGATTGCTTAAAATTGAAACCTTATTCCGGGACGTTTGAAGCACGTGCAAAAAAAAAAAAAAAAAAAAAAAAAAAAAACCGAGTAATACTAGATGTTTTTAAAAATTTTTGTGGGAAATGATCATGTTTAGTAATTTAGAATATTATGTCGAAGAAACATAGGGTATAAAACAGTAAAAGATGGCGTAAAATCGAAACCTAATTTGGAAACCGTAATCCTAGAGGTTTGAACCACGTGCTAAAAAATCGATTATAAGGCGACATTTTTAGAAATTTTTGTGGGCAATGATTAGGCTTCATGACTTAAAATAGAATTTCGAAGAAAAGGAGTGTATAAAATAGTAAACGATTGCTTAAAATTGAAACCTTATTCCGGGACGTTTGAAGCACGTGCAAAAAAAAAAAAAAAAAAAAAAAAAAAAAAAAACCGAGTAATACTAGATGTTTTTTAAAATTTTTGTGGGAAATGATCAGGCTTAGTAATTTAGAATATTAGGTCGAAGAAACATAGGGTATAAAACAGTAAAAGATGGCGTAAAATCGAAACCTAATTTGGAAACCGTAATCCAAGACGTTTGAAGCACGTTCTAAAAAATTGATTATAAGGCAACATTTTAAGAAATTTTTGTGGGGAATGATTAGGCTTCATGACTTATAATAGAATTTCGAAGAAAAGGAGTGTATAAAATAGTAAACGATTGCTTAAAATTGAAACCTTATTGCGAGACGTTTGAAGCACGTGCAAAAAAAAAAAAAAAAAAAAGAAACCTAGTAATACCTGATGTTTTTTAAAATTTTTGTGGGAAATGATCAGGCTTAGTAATTTAGAATATTATGTCGAAGAAACAAAGGATTTAAAACAGTAAAAGATGGCGTAAAATCGAAACATAATTTGGAAACCGTAATCCGGGACGTTTGAAGCACGTGCTAAAAAATCGATTATAAGGCGACATTTTAAGAAATTTTTGTGGGGAATGATTAGGCTTCATGACTTATAATAGAATTTCGAAGAAAAGGAGTGTATAAAATAGTAAACGATTGCTTAAAATTGAAACCTTATTGCGGGACGTTTGAAGCACGTGCTAAAAAAAAAAAAAAAAAACCCGAGTAATACTAGATGTTTTTTAAAATTTTTGTGGGAAATGATCAGGCTTATTAATTTAGAAGAGAATGTCGAAGAAACATAGGGTATAAAACAGTAAAAGAGGGCGTAAAATCAAAAACCGAATTTGGAAACCCTAATCCGGGACGTTTGAAGCACGTTCTAAAAAATCGAGTAATAGGCGACGTTCTAAGAAAATTTTGTGGGAAATGATTAGGCTTCATGACTTATAATAGAATTTCGAAGAAAAGGAGTGTATAAAATAGTAAACGATTGCTTAAAATTGAAACCTTATTCCGGGACGTTTGAAGCACGTGCAAAAAAAAAAAAAAAAAAACCGAGTAATACTAGATGTTTTTTAAAATTTTTGTGGGAAATGATCAGGCTTAATAATTGAGAATAGAATGTCCAAGAAACATAGGGTATAAAACAGTAAAAGAGGTTGTAAAATCGAAAACATAATTTGGAAACCCTAATCCGGGACGTTTGAAGCACGTGATAAAAAATCGAGTAATAGGCGACATTCTAAGAAATTTTTATGGTTAATGAAAAGATGGCGTAAATTCAAAACCTAATTTGGAAACCGTAATCCGGGATGTTTGAAGCACGTGCTAAAAAATCGATTATGAGGCGACATTTTAAGAAATTTTTGTGGGGAATGATTAGGCTTCATGACTTATAATAGAATTTCGAAGAAAAGGAGTGTATAAAATAGTAAACGATTGCTTAAAATTGAAACCTTATTGCGAGACGTTTGAAGCACGTGCAAAAAAAAAAAAAAAAAAAAGAAACCTAGTAATACCTGATGTTTTTTAAAATTTTTGTGGGAAATGATCAGGCTTAGTAATTTAGAATATTATGTCGAAGAAACAAAGGGTATAAAACAGTAAAAGATGGCGTAAAATCGAAACATAATTTGGAAACCGTAATCCGAGACGTTTGAAGCACGTGCTAAAAAATCGATTATAAGGCGACATTTTAAGAAATTTTTGTGGGGAATGAATAGGCTTCATGACTTATAATAGAATTTCGAAGAAAAGGAGTGTATAAAATAGTAAACGATTGCTTAAAATTGTAACCTTAGTGAGGGACATTTGAAGCACGTGAAAAAAAAAAAAAAAAACGAGTAATACTAGATGTTTTTTAAAATTTTTGTGGGAAATGATCAGGCTTATTAATTTAGAAGAGAATGTCGAAGAAACATAGGGTATAAAACAGTAAAAGAGGGCGTAAAATCAAAAACCGAATTTGGAAACCCTAATCCGGGACGTTTGAAGCACGTTCTAAAAAATCGAGTAATAGGCGACGTTCTAAGAAAATTTTGTGGGAAATGATTAGGCTTCATGACTTATAATAGAATTTCGAAGAAAAGGAGTGTATAAAATAGTAAACGATTGCTTAAAATTGAAACCTTATTCCGGGACGTTTGAAGCACGTGCAAAAAAAAAAAAAAAAAAAAAACCGAGTAATACTAGATGTTTTTTAAAATTTTTGTGGGAAATGATCAGGCTTAGTAATTTAGAATATTATGTCGAAGAAACATAGGGTATAAAACAGTAAAAGATGACGTAAAATCGAAACCTAATTTGGAAACCCTAATCCCAAACGTTTGAAGCACGTGCTAAAAAATCGATTATTAGGCGACATTTTAAGAAATTTTTGTAGGGAATGATTAGGCTACATGACTTAGAATAGAATTTCGAAGAAAAGGAGTGTATAAAATAGTAAACGATTGCTTAAAATCGAAACTTTATTCTGGGACGTTTGAAGCACGTGCAAAAAAAAAAAAAAAAAAAAAAAAAAAAAAAAAAAACCCTGTAATACTAGATGTTTTTCAAAATTTTTGTGGGAAATGATCAGGCTTATTAATTTAGAATATAATGTCGAAGAAACATAGGGTATAAAACAGTAAAAGACGGCGTAAAATCGAAACCTAATATGGAAACCCTAATCCGGGATGTTTGAAGCAAGTGCTAAAAAATCGAGTAATAGGCGACATTTTAAGAAATTTCGGTGGGGAATGATTAGGCTTCATGTCTTAGAAAGGAATTTCGAAGAAAATGAGTGTATAAAATAGTAAACGATTGCTTAAAATCGAAACCTTATTTCGGGACGTTTGAATCACATGCAAAAAAAAAAAAAAAAAAAAAAAAAACCGAGTAATAATAGATGTTTTTTAAAATTTTTGTGGGAAATGATCAGGCTTAGTAATTTAGAATATTATGTCGAAGAAACATAGGGTATAAAACAGTAAAACATGGCGTAAAATCGAAACCTAATTTGGAAACCGTAATCCAAGACGTTTGAAGCACGTGCTAAAAAATCGATTATAAGGCGACATTTTAAGAAATTTTTGTGGGGAATGAATAGGCTTCATGACTTATAATAGAATTTCGAAGAAAAGGAGTGTATAAAATAGTAAACGATTGCTTAAAATTGTAACCTTAGTGAGGGACATTTGAAGCACGTGAAAAAAAAAAAAAAAACGAGTAATACTAGATGTTTTTTAAATTTTTTGTGGGAAATGATCAGGCTAAGTAATTTAGAATAGAATGTCGAAGAAACATAGGGTATAAAACAGTAAAAGAGGGCGTAAAATCGAAAACCGAATTTGGAAAACCTAATCCGGGACGTTTGAAGCACGTGCTAAAAAATCGAGTAATTGGCGACATTCTAAGAAAATTTTGTGGGGAATGATTAGGCTTCATGACTTAGAATAGAATTTCGAAGAAAAGGAGTGTATAAAATAGTAAACGATTGCTTAAAATTGAAACCTTATTTCGGGACGTTTGAAGCACGTGCAAAAAAAAAAAAAAAAAAAACCGAGTAATACTAGATGTTTTTTAAAATTTTTGTGGGAAATGATCAGGCTTAGTAATTTAGAATAGAATGTCGAAGAAACATAGGGTATAAAACAGTAAAAGAGGTCGTAAAATCGAAAACATAATTTGGAAACCCTAATCAGGGACGTTTGAAGCACGTGATAAAAAATCGAGTAATAGGCGATATTCTAAGAAATTTTTATGGGGAATGATTAGGCTTCATGACTTAGAATAGAATTTCGAAAAAAAGGAGTGTATAAAATAGTAAACAATTGCTTATAATTGTAACCTTATTGCGGGACATTTGAAGCACGTGAAAAAAAAAAAAAAAAAACGAGTAATACTAGATGTTTTTTAAAATTTTTGTGGGAAATGATCAGGCTTAATAATTTAGAATAGAATGTCCAAGAAACATAGGGTATAAAACAGTAAAAGAGGTCGTAAAATCGAAAACATAATTTGGAAACCCTAATCCGGGACGTTTGAAGCACGTGATAAAAAATCGAGTAATAGGCGACATTCTAAGAAATTTTTATGGTTAATGAAAAGATGGCGTAAATTCAAAACCTAATTTGGAAACCGTAATCCGGGATGTTTGAAGCACGTGCTAAAAAATCGATTATAAGGCGACATTTTAAGAAATTTTTGTGGGGAATGATTAGGCTTCATGACTTATAATAGAATTTCGAAGAAAATGAGTGTATAAAATAGTAAACGATTGCTTAAAATTGAAACCTTATTCCGGGACGTTTGAAGCACGTGCAAAAAAAAAAAAAAAAAAAAAAAAAACCGAGTAATACTAGATGTTTTTAAAAATTTTTGTGGGAAATGATCATGTTTAGTAATTTAGAATATTATGTCGAAGAAACATAGGGTATAAAACAGTAAAAGATGGCGTAAAATCGAAACCTAATTTGGAAACCGTAATCCAAGACGTTTGAAGCACGTTCTAAAAAATTGATTATAAGGCAACATTTTAAGAAATTTTTGTGGGGAATGATTAGGCTTCATGACTTATAATAGAATTTCGAAGAAAATGAGTGTATAAAATAGTAAACGATTGCTTAAAATTGAAACCTTATTGCGAGACGTTTGAAGCACGTGCAAAAAAAAAAAAAAAAAAAAAGAAACCTAGTAATACCTAATGTTTTTTAAAATTTTTGTGGGAAATGATCAGGCTTAGTAATTTAGAATATTATGTCGAAGAAACAAAGGGTATAAAACAGTAAAAGATGGCGTATAATCGAAACATAATTTGGAAACCGTAATCCGGGACGTTTGAAGCACGTGCTAAAAAATCGATTATAAGGCGACATATTTAAGAAATTTTTGTGGGGAATGATTAGGCTTCATGACTTATAATAGAATTTCGAAGAAAAGGAGTGTATAAAATAGTAAACGATTGCTTAAAATTGAAACCTTATTGCGGGACGTTTGAAGCACGTGCTAAAAAAAAAAAAAAAAACCCGAGTAATACTAGATGTTTTTTAAAATTTTTGTGGGAAATGATCAGGCTTATTAATTTAGAAGAGAATGTCGAAGAAACATAGGGTATAAAACAGTAAAAGAGGGCGTAAAATCAAAAACCGAATTTGGAAACCCTAATCCGGGACGTTTGAAGCACGTTCAAAAAAATCGAGTAATAGGCGACGTTCTAAGAAAATTTTGTGGGAAATGATTAGGCTTCATGACTTATAATAGAATTTCGAAGAAAAGGAGTGTATAAAATAGTAAACGATTGCTTAAAATCGAAACCTTATTCCGGGACGTTTGAAGCACGTGCAAAAAAAAAAAAAAAAAAAAAACCGAGTAATACTAGATGTTTTTTAAAATTTTTGTGGGAAATGATCAGGCTTAGTAATTTAGAATATTAGGTCGAAGAAACATAGGGTATAAAACAGTAAAAGATGGCGTAAAATCGAAACCTAATTTGGAAACCGTAATCCAAGACGTTTGAAGCACGTTCTAAAAAATTGATTATAAGGCAACATTTTAAGAAATTTTTGTGGGGAATGATTAGGCTTCATGACTTATAATAGAATTTCGAAGAAAAGGAGTGTATAAAATAGTAAACGATTGCTTAAAATTGAAACCTTATTGCGAGACGTTTGAAGCACGTGCAAAAAAAAAAAAAAAAAAAAAGAAACCTAGTAATACCTGATGTTTTTTAAAATTTTTGTGGGAAATGATCAGGCTTTGTAATTTAGAATATTATGTCGAAGAAACAAAGGGTATAAAACAGTAAAAGATGGCGTAAAATCGAAACATAATTTGGAAACCGTAATCCGGGACGTTTTAAGCACGTGCTAAAAAATCGATTATAAGGCGACATTTTAAGAAATTTTTGTGGGGAATGATTAGGCTTCATGACTTATAATAGAATTTCGAAGAAAATGAGTGTATAAAATAGTAAACGATTGCTTAAAATTGAAACCTTATTGCGGGACGTTTGAAGCACGTGCAAAAAAAAAAAAAAAAAAAACCCGAGTAATACTAGATGTTTTTTAAAATTTTTGTGGGAAATGATCAGGCTTATTAATTTAGAAGAGAATGTCGAAGAAACATAGGGTATAAAACAGTAAAAGAGGGCGTAAAATCAAAAACCGAATTTGGAAACCCTAATCCGGGACGTTTGAAGCACGTTCTAAAAAATCGAGTAATAGGCGACGTTCTAAGAAAAGTTTGTGGGAAATGATTAGGCTTCATGACTTATAATAGAATTTCGAAGAAAAGGAGTGTATAAAATAGTAAACAATTGCTTAAAATTGAAACCTTATTCCGGGACGTTTGAAGCACGTGCAAAAAAAAAAAAAAAAAAACCGAGTAATACTAGATGTTTTTTAAAATTTTTGTGGGAAATGATCAGGCTTAGTAATTTAGAATATTATGTCGAAGAAACATAGGGTATAAAACAGTAAAAGATGACGTAAAATCGAAACCTAATTTGGAAACCCTAATCCCAAACGTTTGAAGCACGTGCTAAAAAATCGATTATTAGGCGACATTTTAAGAAATTTTTGTAGGGAATGATTAGGCTACATGACTTAGAATAGAATTTCGAAGAAAAGGAGTGTATAAAATAGTAAACGATTGCTTAAAATCGAAACTTTATTCTGGGACGTTTGAAGCACGTGCAAAAAAAAAAAAAAAAAAAAAAACCGAGTAATACTAGATGTTTTTTAAAATTTTTGTGGGAAATGATCAGGCTTAGTAATTTAGAATATTATGTCGAAGAAACATAGGGTATAAAAAAGTAAAAGAGGGCGTAAAATCGAAAACTTAATTTTGAAACACTAATCCGGGACGTTTGAAGCACGTGATAAAAAATTCGAGTAATAGGCGACATTTTAAGACATTTTTTTGGGGAATGATTAGGCTTCATGAATTAGAATCGAATTTCGAAGAAAAAGAGTGTATAAAATAGTAAACAATTGCTTAAAATCAAAACCTTATTCCGGGACGTTTGAAGAACGTGCAAAAAAAAAAAAAAAACACCAAGTAATACTAGATGTTTTTTAAAATTTGTGGGAAATTATCAGGCTTAGTAATTTAGAATAGAATGTCGAAGAAACATAGGGTATAAAATAGTAAAAGAGGGCGTAAAATCGAAAACCTAATTTAAAAACCCTAATCTGGAACGTTTGAAGCACATGATAAAAAATTGAGTAATAGGCGACATTTTAAGACATTTTTTGTGGGAATGATTATGCTTCATGACTTAGAATCGAATTTCGAAGAAAAGGAGTGTATAAAATAGTAACCGATTGCTAAAAATTGAAACCTTATTGCGGGACGTTTGAAGCACGTGCAAAAAAAAAAAAAAAAAAAAAAAAACCGAGTAATACTAGATGTTGTTTAAAATTGTTGTGGGAAATGATCAGGCTTAGTAATTTAGAATAGAACGTCGAAGAAACATAGGGTATAAAACAGTAAAAGAGGGCGTAAAATCGAAAATCTAATTTAAAAACCCTAATCTGGGACGTTTGAAGCACGTGATAAAAAATCGAGTAATTGGAGACATTTTAAGACATTTTTTAGGCTTCATGACTTAGAATCGAATTTCGTAGAAAAGGAGTGTATAAAATAGTAACCGATTGCTAAAAATTGAAACCTTATTCCGGGACGTTTGAAGCACATGCAAAAAAAAAAAAAAAAAACCGAGTAATACTAGATGTTTTTTAAAATTTTTGTGGGAAATTATCAGGCTTAGTAATGTAGAATAGAATGTCGAAGAAACATAGGGTATAAAACAGTGAAAGAGGGCGTAAAATCGATAACCTAATTTGGAAACCCTAATCCGGGACGTTTGAAGCACGTGCTAAAAAATCGAGTAATAGGCGACATTTTAAGAAATTTTTGTGGGGAATGATTAGACTTCATGACTTATAATAGAATTTCGAAGAAAAGGAGTGTATAAAATAGTAAACGATTGCTAAAAATTGAAACCTTATTCTGGGACGTTTAAAGCACGTGCAAAAAAAAAAAAAACCGAGTAATACTAGATGTTTTTTAAAATTTTTGTGGGAAATGATCAGGCTTAGTAATTTAGAATAGAATGTCGAAGAACCATAGGGTATAAAACAGTAAAAGATGGCGTAAAATCGAAAACTTAATTTTGAAACACTAATCCGGGACGTTTGAAGCACGTGATAAAAAATTCGAGTAATAGGCGACATTTTAAGACATTTTTTTGGGGAATGATTAGGCTTCATGAATTAGAATCGAATTTCGAAGAAAAAGAGTGTATAAAATAGTAAACAATTGCTTAAAATCAAAACCTTATTCCGGGACGTTTGAAGAACGTGCAAAAAAAAAAAAAAAAAAAAACAAAACAAAGTAATACTAGATGTTTTTTAAAATTTTTTTGGGAAATTATCAGGCTTAGTAATTTAGAATAGAATGTCGAAGAAACATAGGGTATAAAACAGTAAAAGAGGGCGTAAAATCGAAAACATAATTTAAAAACCCTAATCTGGAACGTTTGAAGCACGTGATAAAAAATCGAGTAATAGGCGACATTTTAAGACATTTTTTGTGGGAATGATTAGGCTTCATGACTTAGAATCGAATTTCAAAGAAAAGGAGTGGATAAAATGGTAAACGATTGCTTAAAATCGAAACCTTATTCCGGGACGTTTGAAGCACCTGCAAAAAACAAAAAAAAAAAAAAAACCGAGTAATACTAGATGTTGTTTAAAATTTTTGTGGGAAATGATCAGGCTTAGTAATTTAGAATAGAATGTCGAACAAACATAGGGTATAAAACAGTAAAAGAGGGCGTAAAATTGAAAACCTAATTTAATAACGCTAATCTGGGACGTTTGAAGCACGTGATAAAAATTCGAGTAATAGGCGACCTTTTAATTCATTTTTTTGGGGAATGATTAAGCTTCATGAATTAGAATCGAATTTCGAAGAAAAAGAGTGTATAAAATAGTAAACAATTGCTTAAAATCAAAACCTTATTCCGGGACGTTTGAAGAACGTGCAAAAAAAAAAAAAAAAAAAACCGAGTAATACTAGATGTTTTTTAAAATTTTTGTGGGAAATTATCAGGCTTAGTAATTTAGAATAGAATGTCGAAGAAACATAGGGTATAAAACAGTAAAAGACGGCGTAAATCGAAAACCTAATTTAAAAACCCTAATCTGGAACGTTTGAAGCACGTGATAAAAAATCGAGTAATAGGCGACATTTTAAGATATTTTTTGTGGGAATAATTATGCTTCATGACTTAGAAACGAATTTCGAAGAAAAGGAGTGTATAAAATAGTAACCGATTGCTAAAAATTGAAACCTTATTCCGGGACGTTTGAAGCACGTGCAAAAAAAAAAAAAAAAAAAAAAAAAACCGAGTAATAATAGATGTTGTTTAAAATTTTTGTGGGAAATTATCAGGCTTAGTAATTTAGAATAGAATGTCGAAGAAACATAGGGTATAAAACAGTAAAAGAGGGCGTAAAATCGAAAACCTAATTTAAAAACCCTAATCTGGAACGTTTGAAGCACGTGATAAAAAATCGAGTAATAGGCGACATTTTAAGACATTTTTTGTGGGAATGATTAGGCTTCATGACTTAGAATCGAATTTCAAAGAAAAGGAGTGGATAAAATAGTAAACGATTGCTTAAAATTGAAACCTGATTCAGGGACCTTTGAAGCACGTGCAAAAAAAACAAAAAAAAAACAAAAAACCGAGTAATACTAGATGTTTTTTAAAATTTTTGTGGGAAATGATCAGGATTATTAATGTAGAATAGAATGTCGAAGAAACATAGGGTATAAAAAAGTAAAAGAGGGCGTAAAATCGAAAACCGAATTTGAAAACCCTAATCCGGGACGTTTGATGCACGTGCTAAAAAATCGAGTAATAGGCGACATTTTAAGAAATTTTTGTGGGGAATGATTAGGCATCATAACTTAGAATAGATTTCGAAAAAAAGGAGTGTATAAAATAGTAAACGATTGCTTAAAATTTAAACCTGATTTCGGTTCGTTTGAAGCACGTGCAAAAAAAAAAAAAAAAAAAGAAACCGATTAATACTAGAAATTTTTTAAAATTTTTGTGGGAAATGATCAGGCTTATTAATTTAGAATAGAATGTCGAAGAAACGTAGGGTATAAAACAGTAAAAGAGGTCGTAAAATCGAAAACCTAATTTGGAAACACTAATCCGGGACGTTTGAAGCACGTGATAAAAAATTCGAGTAATAGGCGATATTTTAAGAAATTTTTGTTGGGAATGATTAGGCTTCATGACTTAGAATAGAATTTCGAAGAAAACGAGTGTATAAAATAGTAAACGATTGCTTAAAATCGAAACCGTATTCCGGGACGTTTGAAGCACGTGCAAAAAAAAAAAAAAAAAAAAAAAAACCGAGTAATACTAGATGTTTTTTAAAATTTTTGTGGGAAATTATCAGGCTTAGTAATTTAGAATAGAATGTCGAAGAAACATAGGGTATAAAACAGTAAAAGACGGCGTAAATCGAAAACCTAATTTAAAAACCCTAATCTGGATCGTTTGAAGCACGTGATAAAAAATCGAGTAATAGGCGACATTTTAAGATATTTTTTGTGGGAATAATTATGCTTCATGACTTAGAATCGAATTTCGAAGAAAAGGAGTGTATAAAATAGTAACCGATTGCTAAAAATTGAAACCTTATTCCGGGACGTTTGAAGCACGTGCAAAAAAAAAAAAAAAAAAAAAAAAACCGAGTAATACTAGATGTTGTTTAAAATTTTTGTGGGAAATTATCAGGCTTAGTAATTTAGAATAGAATGTCGAAGAAACATAGGGTATAAAACAGTAAAAGAGGGCGTAAAATCGAAAACCTAATTTAAAAACCCTAATCTGGAACGTTTGAAGCACGTGATAAAAAATCGAGTAATAGGCGACATTTTAAGACATTTTTTGTGGGAATGATTAGGCTTCATGACTTAGAATCGAATTTCAAAGAAAAGGAGTGGATAAAATAGTAAACGATTGCTTAAAATTGAAACCTGATTCAGGGACCTTTGAAGCACGTGCAAAAAAAAAAAAAACAAAACAAAAAACCGAGTAATACTAGATGTTTTTTAAAATTTTTGTGGGAAATGATCAGGATTATTAATTTAGAATAGAATGTCGAAGAAACATAGGGTATAAAAAAGTAAAAGAGGGCGTAAAATCGAAAACCGAATTTGGAAACCCTAATCCGGGACGTTTGAAGCACGTGCTAAAAAATCGAGTAATAGGCGACATTTTAAAAAATTTTTGTGGGGAATGATTAGGCATCATAACTTAGAATAGATTACGAAAAAAAGGAGTGTATAAAATAGTAAACGATTGCTTAAAATTGAAACCTGATTTCGGTTCGTTTGAAGCACGTGCAAAAAAAAAAAAAAAAAAAAAAAAAAAAAAAACGATTAGTACTAGAAATTTTTTAAAATTTTTGTGGGAAATGATCATGCTTATTAATTTAGAATAGAATGTCGAAGAAACGTAGGGTATAAAACAGTAAAAGAGGTCGTAAAATCGAAAACCTAATTTGGAAACACTAATCCGGGACGTTTGAAGCACGTGATAAAAAATTCGAGTAATAGGCGATATTTTAAGAAATTTTTGTTGGGAATGATTAGGCTTCATGACTTAGAATAGAATTTCAAAGAAAACGAGTGTATAAAATAGTAAACGATTGCTTAAAATCGAAACCTTATTCCGGGACGTTTGAAGCACGTGGAAAAAAAAAAAAAAAAAAAACCGAGTAATACTAGATGTTTTTTAAAATTTTTGTGGGAAATGATCAGGCTTATTAATTTAGAATAGAATGTCGAAGAAACATAGGGTATAAAAAAGTAAAAGAGGGCGTAAAATCGAAAACTTAATTTTGAAACACTAATCCGGGACGTTTGAAGCACGTGATAAAAAATTCGAGTAATAGGCGACATTTTAAGACATTTTTTTGGGGAATGATTAGGCTTCATGAATTAGAATCGAATTTCGAAGAAAAAGAGTGTATAAAATAGTAAACAATTGCTTAAAATGAAAACCTTATTCCGGGACGTTTGAAGAACGTGCAAAAAAAAAAAAAAAAAAAAACAAAACAAAGTAATACTAGATGTTTTTTAAAATTTTTTTGGGAAATTATCAGGCTTAGTAATTTAGAATAGAATGTCGAAGAAACATAGGGTATAAAACAGTAAAAGAGGGCGTAAAATCGAAAACCTAATTTAAAAACCCTAATCTGGAACGTTTGAAGCACGTGATAAAAAATCGAGTAATAGGCGACATTTTAAGATATTTTTTGTGGGAATGATTATGCTTCATGACTTAGAATCGAAGTTCAAAGAAAAGGAGTGTATAAAATAGGAACCGATTGCTAAAAATTGAAACCTTATTCCGGGACATTTGAAGCACGTGCAAAAAAAAAAAAAAAAAAAAAAAACCGAGTTATACTAGATGTTGTTTAAAATTTTTGTGGGAAATAATCAGGCTTAGTAATTTAGAATAGAATGTCGAACAAACATAGGGTATAAAACAGTAAAAGAGGGCGTAAAATCGAAACGAATTTGTAAACCCTAATCCGGGACGTTTGAAGCACGTGATAAAAAATTCGAGTAATAGGCGACATTTTAAGACATTTTTTTGGGGAATGATTAGGCTTCATGAATTAGAATCGAATTTCGAAGAAAAAGAGTGTATAAAATAGTAAACAATTGCTTAAAATCAAAACCTTATTCCGGGACGTTTGAAGAACGTGCAAAAAAAAAAAAAAAAAAAACCGAGTAATACTAGATGTTTTTTAAAATTTTTGTGGGAAATTATCAGGCTTAGTAATTTAGAATAGAATGTCGAAGAAACATAGGGTATAAAACAGTAAAAGACGGCGTAAATCGAAAACCTAATTTAAAAACCCTAATCTGGAATGTTTGAAGCACGTGATAAAAAATCGAGTAAGAGGCGACATTTTAAGATATTTTTTGTGGGAATAATTATGCTTCATGACTTAGAATCGAATTTCGAAGAAAAGGAGTGTATAAAATAGTAACCGATTGCTAAAAATTGAAACCTTATTCCGGGACGTTTGAAGCACGTGCAAAAGAAAAAAAAAAAAAAAAAAAAAAACCGAGTAATACTAGATGTTGTTTAAAATTTTTGTGGGAAATTATCAGGCTTAGTAATTTAGAATAGAATGTCGAAGAAACATAGGGTATAAAAAAGTAAAAGATGGCATAAAATCGAAACCTAATTTGGAAACCCTAAAACGGGACGTTTGAAGCACGTGCTAAAAAATCGATTATTAGGCGATATTTTAAGAAATTTTTGTTGGGAATGATTAGGCTTCATGACTTAGAATAGAATTTCGAAGAAAAGGAGTTTTTAAAATAGTAAACGATTGCTTAAAATCGAAACCTTATTCCGGGACGTTTGAAGCACATGCAAAAACAAAAAAAAAAACCGAGTAATGCTTGATGTTTTTTAAAATTTTTGTGGGAAATGATCAGGCTTAGTAATTTAGAATAGAATTTCGAAGAAACATAGGGTATAAAACAGTAAAAGAGGGCGTAAAATCGAAAACCTAATTTGGAAACCCTAATCCGGGACGTTTGAAGCACGTGCTAAAAAATCGAGTAATAGTCGACATTTTAAGAAATTTTGGTTGGGAATGATTAGGCTTCATGACTTAGAATAGAATTTCGAAGAAAAGGAGTGTATAAAATAGTAAACGATTGCTTAAAATCGAAACCTTATTCCGGGACATTTGAAGCACGTGCAAAAATAAAAAATAAAAAAAACAAAAACCAAGTAATACTAGATGTTTTTTTTAAATTTTTGTTCGAAATGACCAGGCTTAGTAATTTAGAATAGAATGTCGAAGAAACATAGGGTATAAAACAGTAAAAGAGGTCGCAAAAACGAAAACAAAATTTGGAAACCCTAATCCGGGACGTTTGAAGCACGTGCTAAAAAATCGAGTAATAGGCGACAATATAAGAAATTTTGGTTGGGAATGATTAGGCTTCATGACTTAGAATAGAATTTCGAAGAAAAGGAGTGTATAAAATAGTAAACGATTGCTTAAAATTGAAACCTTATTCCGGGACGTTTTAAGCACGTGCAAAAAAAAAAAAAAAAAAAAAACAAAACCAAGTAATACTAGATGTTTTTTTAAATTTTTGTTTGAAATTATTAGGCTTAGTAATTTAGAATATTATGTCGAAGAAACATAGGGTATAAAACAGTAAATGAGGGCGTAAAATTGAAAACCAAATTTGGAAACCCTAATCCGGGACGTTTGAAGCACGTGCTAAAAAATCGAGTAATAGGCGACAATATAAGAAATTTTGGTTGGGAATGATTAGGCTTCATGACTTATAATAGAATTTCGAAGAAAAGGAGTGTATAAAATAGTAAACGATTGCTTAAAATCGAAACCTTATTCCGGGACGTTTAATGCACTTGCAAAAAAAAAAAAAAAAAAAAAAAACCGAGTAATACTAGATGTTTTTTAAAATTTATGTGGGAAATGATCAGGCTTAGTAATTTAGAATAGAATTTCGAAGAAACATAGGGTATAAAACAGTAAAAGAGGGCGTAAAATCGAAAACCTAATTTGGAAACCCTAATCCGGGACGTTTGAAGCACGTGCTTAAAAATCGAGTAATAGTCGACATTTTAAGAAATTTTGGTTGGGAATGATTAGGCTTCATGACTTAGAATAGAATTTCGAAGAAAAGGAGTGTATAAAATAGTAAACGATTGCTTAAAATCGAAACCTTATTCCGGGACGTTTGAAGCACGTGCAAAAAGCAAAAAAAAAACAAAAACCAAGTAATACTAGATGTTTTTTTAAATTTTTGTTGGAAATGATCAGGCTTAGTAATTTAGAATAGAATGTCGAAGAAACTTCGGGTATAAGACAGTAAAAGAGGGCGTAAAATCGAAAACCAAATTTGGAAACCCGAATCCAGGACGTTTGAAACACGTGCTAAAAAATCGAATAATAGTCGACATTTTAATAAATTTTGGTTGGGAATAATTAGGCTTCATGACTTAGAATAGAATTTCGAAGAAAAGGAGTGTATAAAATAGTAAACGATTGCTTAAAATCGAAACCTTATTCCGGGACGTTTGAAGCACGTGCAAAAAAAAAAAAAAAAAAAAACAAAAACCAAGTAATACTAGATGTTTTTTTAAATTTTTGTTGGAAATGATCAGGCTTAGTAATTTAGAATAGAATGTCGAAGAAACATCGGGTATAAAACAGTAAAAGAGGGCGTAAAATCGAAAACCAAATTTGGAAACCCTAATCCGGGACGTTTGAAGCACGTGCTAAAAAATCGAATAATAGTCGACATTTTAAGAAATTTTTGTTGGGAATGATTAGGCTTCATGACTTTGAATAGAATTTCGAAGAAAAGGAGTGTATAAAATAGTAAACGATTGCTTAAAATCGAAACCTTATTCCGGGACGTTTGAAGCACGTGCAAAAAGAAAAAAAAAACAAAAACCAAGTAATACTAGATTTTTTTTAAATTTTTGTTGGAAATGATCAGGCTTATTAATTTAAAATAGAATGTCGAAGAAACTTCTGGTATAAAACAGTAAAAGAGGGCGTAAAATCGAAAACCAAATTTGGAAACCCTAATCCAGGACGTTTGAAACACGTGCTAAGAAATCGAATAATAGTCGACATTTTAATAAATTTTGGTTGGGAATAATTAGGCTTCATGACTTAGAATAGAATTTCGAAGAAAAGGACTGTATAAAATAGTAAACGATTGCTTAAAATCGAAACCTTATTCCGGGACGTTTGAAGCACGTGCAAAAAAAAAAAAAAAAAAAACAAAAACCAAGTAATACTAGATGTTTTTTTAAATTTTTGTGGGAAATGATCAGGGTTAGTAATTTAGAATAGAATTTCGAAGAAACATAGGGTATAAAACAGTAAAAAAGGGCGTAAAATCGAAAACCTAATTTGGAAACCCTAATCCGGGACGTTTGAAACACGTGCTAAAAAATCGAGTAATAGTCGACATTTTAAGAAATTTTGGTTCGGAATAATTAGGCTTCAAGACTTAGAATAGAATTTCAAAGAAAAGAAGTGTATAAAATAGTAAACAATTGCTTAAAATCGAAACCTTATTCCGGGACGTTTGAAGCACGTGCAAAAATAAAAAATAAAAAAAACAAAAACCAAGTAATACTAGATGTTTTTTTAAATTTTTGTTGGAAATGATCAGGCTTAGTAATTTAGAATAGAATGTCGAAGAAACATAGGGTATAAAACAGTAAAAGAGGGCGTAAAGTCGAAAACCAAATTTGGAAACCCTAATCCGGGACGTTTGAAGCATGTGCTAAAAAATCGAGTAATAGGCGACAATAAAAGAAATTTTGGTTGGGAATGATTAGGCTTCATTACTTAGAATAGAATTTCGAAGAAAAGGAGTGTATAAAATAGTAAACGATTGCTTAAAATCGAAAACTTATTCGGGACGTTTGAAGCACGTGCAAAAAAAAAAAAAAAAAACCGAGTAATACTAGACGTTTTTTAAAATTATTGTGGGAAATGATCATGCTTAGTAATTTAGAATAGAATCTCGAAGAAACATGGGGTATAAAACAGTAAAAGAGGGCGTTAAATCGAAAACCTAATTTGAAAACCCTAATCCGGGACGTTTGAAGCACGTGCTAAAAAATCGAGTAATAGGCGACATTTTAAGAAATTTTGGTGGGGAATGATTAGGCTTCATGACTTAGAATAGAATTTCGAAGAAAAGGAATGTATAAAATAGTAAACGATTGTTTAAAATCGAAACCTTATTCCGGGACGTTTGAAGCACGTGCACAAAAAAAAAAAAAAAAAAAACCAAAACCGAGTAATACTAGATGTTTTTTAAAATTTTTGTGGGAAATGATCAGGCTTAGTAATTTAGAATAGAATTTCGAAGAAACATAGGGCATAAAACAGTAAAAGAGGGCGTAAAATCGAAAACCTAATTTGGAAACCCTAATCCGGGACGTTTGAAGCACGTGCTAAAAAATTGAGTAATAGTCGACATTTTAAGAAATTTTGATTGGGAATGATTAGGCTTCATGACTTAGAATAGAATTTCGAAGAAAAGGAGTGTATAAAATAGTAAACGATTGCTTAAAATCGAAACCTTATTCCGGGACGTTTGAAGCACGTGCAAAAAAAAAAAAAAGAAAAAACAAAAACCGAGTGATACTTGATGTTTTTTAAAATTTTTGTGGGAAATGATCAGGCTTAGTAATTTAGAATAGAATTTCGAAGAAACATAGGGTATAAAACAGTAAAAGAGGGCGTAAAATCGAAAACCTAATTTGGAAACCCTAATCCGGGACGTTTGAAGCACGTGCTAAAAAATTGAGTAATAGTCGACATTTTAAGAAATTTTGGTTGGGAATGATTAGGCTTCATTACTTAGAATAGAATTTCGAAGAAAAGGAGTGTATAAAATAGTAAACGATTGCTTAAAATCGAAAACTTATTCGGGACGTTTGAAGCACGTGCAAAAAAAAAAAAAAAACCGAGTAATACTAGACGTTTTTTAAAATTATTGTGGGAAATGATCATGCTTAGTAATTTAGAATAGAATGTCGAAGAAACATGGGGTATAAAACAGTAAAAGAGGGCGTTAAATCGAAAACCTAATTTGGAAACCCTAATCCGGGACGTTTGAAGCACGTGCTAAAAAATTGAGTAATAGTCGACATTTTAAGAAATTTTGGTTGGGAATGATTAGGCTTCATTACTTAGAATAGAATTTCGAAGAAAAGGAGTGTATAAAATAGTAAACGATTGCTTAAAATCGAAAACTTATTCGGGACGTTTGAAGCACGTGCAAAAAAAAAAAAAAAAACCGAGTAATACTAGACGTTTTTTAAAATTATTGTGGGAAATGATCATGCTTAGTAATTTAGAATAGAATGTCGAAGAAACATGGGGTATAAAACAGTAAAAGAGGGCGTTAAATCGAAAACCTAATTTGGAAACCCTAATCCGGGACGTTTGAAGCACGTGCTAAAAAATCGAGTAATAGGCGACATTTTAAGAAATTTTGGTGGGGAATGATTAGGCTTCATGACTTAGAATAGAATTTCGAAGAAAAGGAATGTATAAAATAGTAAACGATTGCTTAAAATCGAAACCTTATTCCGGGACGTTTGAAGCACGTGCACAAAAAAAAAAAAAAAAAACCAAAACCGAGTAATACTAGATGTTTTTTAAAATTTTTTGGGAAATGATCAGGCTTAGTAATTTAGAATAGAATTTCGAAGAAACATAGGGTATAAAACAGTAAAAGAGGGCGTAAAATCGAAAACCTAATTTGGAAACCCTAATCCGGGACGTTTGAAGCACGTGCTAAAAAATTGAGTAATAGTCGACATTTTAAGAAATTTTGATTGGGAACGATTAGGCTTCATGACTTAGAATAGAATTTCGAAGAAAAGGAGTGTATAAAATAGTAAACGATTGCTTAAAATCGAAACCTTATTCCGGGACATTTGAAGCACGTGCAAAAAAAAAAAAAAGAAAAAACAAAAACCGAGTGATACTTGATGTTTTTTAAAATTTTTGTGGGAAATGATCAGGCTTAGTAATTTAGAATAGAATTTCGAAGAAACATAGGGTATAAAACAGTAAAAGAGGGCGTAAAATCGAAAACCTAATTTGGAAACCCTAATCCGGGACGTTTGAAGCACGTGCCAAAAAATTGAGTAATAGTCGACATTTTAAGAAATTTTGGTTGGGAATGATTAGGCTTCATGACTTAGAATAGAATTTCGAAGAAAAGGAGTGTATAAAATAGTAAACGATTGCTTAAAATCGAAACCTTATTCCGGGACGTTTGAAGCACGTGCAAAAAAAAAAAAAAAAAAAACCGAGTAATACTTGATGTTTTTTAAAATTTTTGTGCGAAATTATCAGGCTTAGTAATTTAGAATAGAATGTCGAAGAAACATAGGGTATAAAACAGTAAAACAGGGCATAAAATCGAAAACCTAATTTGGAAAACCTAATCCTGGACGGTTGAAACACGTGCTAAAAAATCGAGTAATGGGCGACATTTTAAGAAATTTCGGTGGGGAATGATTAGTTTTCATGACTTAGAATAGAATTTCGAAGAAAAGGAGTGTATAAAATAGTAAACGATTGCTTAAAATCGAAACCTTATTCCGGGACGTTTGAAGCACGTGCAAAAAAAAAAAAAAAAAAAAAAAAAAAACCGAGTAATACTTGATGTTTTTTAAAATTTTTGTGGGAAATGATCAGGCTTAGTAATTTAGAATAGAATGTCGAAGAAACATAGGGTATAAAACAGTAAAAGAGGGCATAAAATCGAAAACCTAATTTGGAAACCCTAATCCTGGACGTTTGAAACACGTGCTAAAAAATCGAGTAATAGTCGACATTTGAAGAAATTTTGGTTGGGAATAATTAGGTTTCATGACTTAGAATAGAATTTCGAAGAAAAGGAGTGTATAAAATAGTAAACGATTGCTTAAAATCGAAACCTTATTCCGGGACGTTTGAAGCACGAGCAAAAAAAAAAAAAAAAAAAAAAAACTGAGTAGTACTTGATGTTTTTGAAAATTTTTGTGGGAAAGGATCATGCTTAGTAATTTAGTATAGAATGTCGAAGAAACATAGGGTATAAAACAGTAAAAGAGGGCGTAAAATCGAAAACCTAATTTGGAAACCCTAATCCGGGAAGTTTGAAGCACGTGCTAAAAAATTGAGTAATAGTCGACATTTTAAGAAATTTTGGTTGGGAATGATTAGGCTTCATGACTTAGAATAGAATTTCGAAGAAAAGGAATGTATAAAATAGTAAACGATTGCTTAAAATCGAAACCTTATTCCGGGACGTTTGAAGCACGTGCACAAAAAAAAAAAAAAAAAAACCAAAACCGAGTAATACTAGATGTTTTTTAAAATTTTTTGGGAAATGATCAGGCTTAGTAATTTAGAATAGAATTTCGAAGAAACATAGGGTATAAAACAGTAAAAGAGGGCGTAAAATCGAAAACCTAATTTGGAAACCCTACTCCGGGACGTTTGAAGCACGTGCTAAAAAATTGAGTAATAGTCGACATTTTAAGAAATTTTGGTTGGGAATGATTAGGCTTCATGACTTAGAATAGAATTTCGAAGAAAAGGAGTGTATAAAATAGTAAACGATTGCTTAAAATCGAAACCTTATTCCGGGACGTTTGAAGCACGTGCAAAAAAAAAAAAAAAAAAAAACAAAAACCGAGTGATACTTGATGTTTTTTAAAATTTTTGTGGGAAATGATCAGGCTTAGTAATTTAGAATAGAATTTCGAAGAAACATAGGGTATAAAACAGTAAAAGAGGGCGTAAAATCGAAAACCTAATTTGGAAACCCTAATCCGGGACGTTTGAAGCACGTGCTAAAAAATTGAGTAATAGTCGACATTTTAAGAAATTTTGGTTGGGAATGATTAGGCTTCATGACTTAGAATAGAATTTCGAAGAAAAGGAGTGTATAAAATAGTAAACGATTGCTTAAAATCGAAACCTTATTCCGGGACGTTTGAAGCACTTGCAAAAAAAAAAAAAAAAAAAAAAAAAAAAACCGAGTAATACTTGATGTTTTTTAAAATTTTTGTGGGAAATGATCAGGCTTAGTAATTTAGAATAGAATGTCGAAGAAACATAGGGTATAAAACAGTAAAAGAGGGCATAAAATCGAAAACCTAATTTGGAAACCCTAATCCTGGACGTTTGAAACACGTGCTAAAAAATCGAGTAATAGTCGACATTTTAAGAAATTTTGGTTGGGAATAATTAGGTTTCATGACTTAGAATAGAATTTCGAAGAAAAGGAGTGTATAAAATAGTAAACGATTGCTTAAAATCGAAACCTTATTCCGGGACGTTTGAAGCACGTGCAAAAAAAAAAAAAAAAAAAAAAACCGAGTAGTACTTGATGTTTTTGAAAATTTTTGTGGGAAAGGATCATGCTTAGTAATTTAGAATAGAATGTCGAAGAAACATAGGGTATAAAACAGTAAAAGAGGGCGTAAAATCGAAAACCTAATTTGGAAACCCTAATCCGGGAAGTTTGAAGCACGTGCTAAAAAATTGAGTAATAGTCGACATTTTAAGAAATTTTGGTTGGGAATGATTAGGCTTCATGACTTAGAATAGAATTTCGAAGAAAAGGAATGTATAAAATAGTAAACGATTGCTTAAAATCGAAACCTTATTCCGGGACGTTTGAAGCACGTGCACAAAAAAAAAAAAAAAAAAACCAAAACCGAGTAATACTAGATGTTTTTTAAAATTTTTGTGGGAAATGATCAGGCTTAGTAATTTAGAATAGAATTTCGAAGAAACATAGGGTATAAAACAGTAAAAGAGGGCGTAAAATCGAAAACCTAATTTGGAAACCCTAATCCGGGACGTTTGAAGCACGTGCTAAAAAATTGAGTAATAGTCGACATTTTAAGAAATTTTGATTGGGAATGATTAGGCTTCATGACTTAGAATAGAATTTCGAAGAAAAGGAGTGTATAAAATAGTAAACGATTGCTTAAAATCGAAACCTTATTCCGGGACGTTTGAAGCACGTGCAAAAAAAAAAAAAAAGAAAAAACAAAAACCGAGTGATACTTGATGTTTTTTAAAATTTTTGTGGGAAATGATCAGGCTTAGTAATTTAGAATAGAATTTCGAAGAAACATAGGGTATAAAACAGTAAAAGAGGGCGTAAAATCGAAAACCTAATTTGGAAACCCTAATCCGGGACGTTTGAAGCACGTGCCAAAAAATTGAGTAATAGTCGAAATTTTAAGAAATTTTGGTTGGGAATGATTAGGCTTCATGACTTAGAATAGAATTTCGAAGAAAAGGAGTGTATAAAATAGTAAACGATTGCTTAAAATCGAAACCTTATTCCGGGACGTTTGAAGCACGTGCAAAAAAAAAAAAAAAAAAAAACAAAAACCGAGTGATACTTGATGTTTTTTAAAATTTTTGTGGGAAATGATCAGGCTTAGTAATTTAGAATAGAATTTCGAAGAAACATAGGGTATAAAACAGTAAAAGAGGGCGAAAAATCGAAAACCTAATTTGGAAACCCTAATCCGGGACGTTTGAAGCACGTGCTAAAAAATTGAGTAATAGTCGACATTTTAAGAAATTTTGGTTGGGAATGATTAGGCTTCATGACTTAGAATAGAATTTCGAAGAAAAGGAGTGTATAAAATAGTAAACGATTGCTTAAAATCGAAACCTTATTCCGGGACGTTTGAAGCACTTGCAAAAAAAAAAAAAAAAAAAAAAAAAAAAAACCGAGTAATACTTGATGTTTTTTAAAATTTTTGTGGGAAATGATCAGGCTTAGTAATTTAGAATAGAATGTCGAAGAAACATAGGGTATAAAACAGTAAAAGAGGGCATAAAATCGAAAACCTAATTTGGAAACCCTAATCCTGGACGTTTGAAACACGTGCTAAAAAATCGAGTAATAGTCGACATTTTAAGAAATTTTGGTTGGGAATAATTAGGTTTCATGACTTAGAATAGAATTTCGAAGAAAAGGAGTGTATAAAATAGTAAACGATTGCTTAAAATCGAAACCTTATTCCGGGACGTTTGAAGCACGTGCAAAAAAAAAAAAAAAAAAAAAAAACCGAGTAGTACTTGATGTTTTTGAAAATTTTTGTGGGAAAGGATCATGCTTAGTAATTTAGAATAGAATGTCGAAGAAACATAGGGTATAAAACAGTAAAAGAGGGCGTAAAATCGAAAACCTAATTTGGAAACCCTAATCCGGGAAGTTTGAAGCACGTGCTAAAAAATTGAGTAATAGTCGACATTTTAAGAAATTTTGGTTGGGAATGATTAGGCTTCATGACTTAGAATAGAATTTCGAAGAAAAGGAATGTATAAAATAGTAAACGATTGCTTAAAATCGAAACCTTATTCCGGGACGTTTGAAGCACGTGCACAAAAAAAAAAAAAAAAAAACCAAAACCGAGTAATACTAGATGTTTTTTAAAATTTTTGTGGGAAATGATCAGGCTTAGTAATTTAGAATAGAATTTCGAAGAAACATAGGGTATAAAACAGTAAAAGAGGGCGTAAAATCGAAAACCTAATTTGGAAACCCTAATCCGGGACGTTTGAAGCACGTGCTAAAAAATTGAGTAATAGTCGACATTTTAAGAAATTTTGATTGGGAATGATTAGGCTTCATGACTTAGAATAGAATTTCGAAGAAAAGGAGTGTATAAAATAGTAAACGATTGCTTAAAATCGAAACCTTATTCCGGGACGTTTGAAGCACGTGCAAAAAAAAAAAAAAAAGAAAAAACAAAAACCGAGTGATACTTGATGTTTTTTAAAATTTTTGTGGGAAATGATCAGGCTTAGTAATTTAGAATAGAATTTCGAAGAAACATAGGGTATAAAAAAGTAAAAGAGGGCGTAAAATCGAAAACCTAATTTGGAAACCCTAATCCGGGACGTTTGAAGCACGTGCCAAAAAATTGAGTAATAGTCGAAATTTTAAGAAATTTTGGTTGGGAATGATTAGGCTTCATGACTTAGAATAGAATTTCGAAGAAAAGGAGTGTATAAAATAGTAAACGATTGCTTAAAATCGAAACCTTATTCCGGGACGTTTGAAGCACGTGCAAAAAAAAAAAAAAAAAAAAAAAAACCGAGTAATACTTGATGTTTTTTAAAATTTTTGTGGGAAATTATCAGGCTTAGTAATTTAGAATAGAATGTCGAAGAAACATAGGGTATAAAACAGTAAAAGAGGGCATAAAATCGAAAACCTAATTTTGAAAACCTAATCCTGGACGGTTGAAACACGTGCTAAAAAATCGAGTAATGGGCGACATTTTAAGAAATTTCGGTAGGGAATGATTAGTTTTCATGACTTAGAATAGAATTTCGAAGAAAAGGAGTGTATAAAATAGTAAACGATTGCTTAAAATCGAAACCTTATTCCGGGACGTTTGAAGCACGTGCAAAAAAAAAAAAAAAAAAAAAACCAAAACCGAGTAATACTAGATGTTTTTTAAAATTTTTGTGGGAAATGATCAGGCTTAGTAATTTAGAATAGAATGTCGATGAAACATAGGGTATAAAACAGTAAAAGAAGGCATAAAATCGAAAACCTAATTTGGAAACCCTAATCCTGGACGTTTGAAACACGTTCTAAAAAATCGAGTAATAGTCGACATTTTAAGAAATTTTGGTTGGGAATAATTAGGTTTCATGACTTAGAATAGAATTTCGAAGAAAAGGAGTGTATAAAATAGTAAACGATTGCTTAAAATCGAAACCTTATTCCGGGACGTTTGAAGCACGTGCAAAAAAAAAAAAAAAACAAAAAACAAAAACCGAGTGATACTTGATGTTTTTTAAAATTTTTGTGGGAAATGATCAGGCTTAGTAATTTAGAATAGAATTTCGAAGAAACATAGGGTATAAAACAGTAAAAGAGGGCGTAAAATCGAAAACCTAATTTGGAAACCCTACTCCGGGACGTTTGAAGCACGTGCTAAAAAATTGAGTAATAGTCGACATTTTAAGAAATTTTGGTTGGGAATGATTAGGCTTCATGACTTAATATAGAATTTCGAAGAAAAGGAGTGTATAAAATAGTAAACGATTGCTTAAAATCGAAACCTTATTCTGGGACGTTTGAAGCACGTGCAAAAAAAACAAAAACCGAGTGATACTTGATGTTTTTTAAAATTTTTGTGGGAAATGATCAGGCTTAGTAATTTAGAATAGAATTTCGAAGAAACATAGGGTATAAAACAGTAAAAGAGGGCGTAAAATCGAAAACCTAATTTGGAAACCCTAATCCGGGACGTTTGAAGCACGTGCTAAAAAATTGAGTAATAGTCGACATTTTAAGAAATTTTGGTTGGGAATGATTAGGCTTCATGACTTAGAATAGAATTTCGAAGAAAAGGAGTGTATAAAATAGTAAACGGTTGCTTAAAATCGAAACCTTATTCCGGGACGTTTGAAGCACTTGCAAAAAAAAAAAAAAAAAAAAAAAAAAAACCGAGTAATACTTGATGTTTTTTAAAATTTTTGTGGGAAATGATCAGGCTTAGTAATTTAGAATAGAATGTCGAAGAAACATAGGGTATAAAACAGTAAAAGAGGGCATAAATTCGAAAACCTAATTTGGAAACCCTAATCCTGGACGTTTGAAACACGTGCTAAAAAATCGAGTAATAGTCGACATTTTAAGAAATTTTGGTTGGGAATAATTAGGATTCATGACTTAGAATCGAATTTCGAAGAAAAGGAGTGTATAAAATAGTAAACGGTTGCTTAAAATCGAAACCTTATTCCGGGACGTTTGAAGCACTTGCACAAAAAAAAAAAAAAAAAAAAAAAAACCGAGTAATACTTGATGTTTTTTAAAATTTTTGTGGGAAATGATCAGGCTTAGTAATTTAGAATAGAATGTCGAAGAAACATAGGGTATAAAACAGTAAAAGAGGGCATAAATTCGAAAACCTAATTTGGAAACCCTAATCCTGGACGTTTGAAACACGTGCTAAAAAATCGAGTAATAGTCGACATTTGAAGAAATTTTGGTTGGGAATAATTAGGTTTCATGACTTAGAATAGAATTTCGAAGAAACGGAGTGTATAAAATAGTAAACGATTGCTTAAAATCGAAACCTTATTCCGGGAAGTTTGAAGCACGTGCAAAAAAAAAAAAAAAAAAAAAACCGAGTAGTACTTGATGTTTTTGAAAATTTTTGTGGGAAAGGATCATGCTTAGTAATTTAGAATAGAATGTCGAAGAAACATAGGGTATAAAACAGTAAAAGAGGGCGTAAAATCGAAAACCTAATTTGGAAACCCTAATCCGGGACGTTTGAAGCACGTGCTAAAAAATCGAGTAAAAGTCGACATTTATAGAAATTTTGGTTGGGAATGATTAGGATTCATGACTTAGAATAGAATTTCGAAGAAAAGGAGTGTATAAAATAGTAAACGATTGCTTAAAATCGAAACCTTATTCCAGGAAGTTTGAAGCACGTGCAAAAAAAAAAAAAAAAAAAAAAAACCGAGTAATACTAGATGTTTTTTAAAAATTTTGTGGGAAATGATCATGCTTATTAATTTAGAATAGAATGTCGAAGAAACATAGGGTATAAAACAGTAAAACATGGCGTAAAATCGAAAATCGAATTTGGAAACCCTAATCCGGGACGTTTGAAGCACGTGCTAAAAAATCAAGAAATAGGCGACATTTTAAGAAATTTTTGTGGTGAATAATTAGGCTTCATGACTTAGAATAGAATTTCGAAAAAAAGGAGTGTATAAAATAGTAAACGATTGCTTAAAATCGAAACCTTATTCCGGGACGTTTAAAGCACGTGCAAAAAAAAAAAAAAAAAAAAAAAAACTGAGTAGTACTTGATGTTTTTTAAAATTTTTGTGGGAAATGATCAGGATTAGTAATTTAGAATAGAATGTCGAAGAAACATAGGGTATAAAACAGTAAAAGAGGGCGTAAAATCGAAAACCTAATTTGGAAACCCTAATCCGGGACGTTTGAAGCACGTGCTAAAAAATCGAGTAATAGTCGAAATTTTAAGAAATTTTGGTTGGGAATGATTAGGCTTCATGACTTAGAATAGAATTTCGAATAAAAGGAGTGTATAAAATAGTAAACGATTGCTTAAAATCGAAACCTTATTCCGGGACGTTTGAAGCACGTGCAAAAAAAAAAAAAAAAAAAAACCGAGTAATACTTGATGTTTTTTAAAATTTTTGTGGGAAATGATCAGGCTTAGTAATTTAGAATAGAATGTCGAAGAAACATAGGGTATAAAACAGTAAAAGAGGGCGTAAAATCGAAAACCTAATTTGGAAACCATAATCCGGGACGTTTGAAGCACGTGCTAAAAAATCGAGTAATAGTCGACATTTTAAGAAATTTTTGTTGGGAATGATTAGGCTTCATGACTTAGAATAGAATTTCGAAGAAAATGAGTGTATAAAATAGTAAACGATTGCTTAAAATCGAAACCTTATTCCGGGAAGTTTGAAGCACGTGCAAAAAAAAAAAAAAAAAAAAACCGAGTAGTACTTGATGTTTTTGAAAATTTTTGTGGGAAAGGATCATGCTTAGTAATTTAGAATAGAATGTCGAAGAAACATAGGGTATAAAACAGTAAAAGAGGGCGTAAAATCGAAAACCTAATTTGGAAACCCTAATCCGGGACGTTTGAAGCACGTGCTAAAAAATCGAGTAAAAGTCGACATTTATAGAAATTTTGGTTGGGAATGATTAGGATTCATGACTTAGAATAGAATTTCGAAGAAAAGGAGTGTATAAAATAGTAAACGATTGCTTAAAATCGAAACCTTATTCCAGAAAGTTTGAAGCACGTGCAAAAAAAAAAAAAAAAAAAAAAAAAAAAACCGAGTAATACTTAATGTATTTTAAAATTTTTATGGGAAATGATCAGGCTTAGTAATTTAGAATAGAATGTCGAAGAAACATAGGGTATAAAACAGTAAAAGAGGCCATAAAATCGAAAACCTAATTTGGAAACCCAAATCCTGGACGTTTGAAACACGTGCTAAAAAATCGAGTAATAGTCGACATTTTAAGAAACTTTGGTTGGGAATAATTAGGTTTCATGACTTAGAATAGAATTTCGAAGAAAAGGAGTGTATAAAATAGTAAACGATTGCTTAAAATCGAAACCTTATTCCGGGACGTTTGAAGCATGTGCAAAAAAAAAAAAAAAAAAAAAACCAAAACCGAGTAATACTAGATGTTTTTTAAAATTTTTGTGGGAAATGATCAGGCTTAGTAATTTAGAATAGAATGTCGATGAAACATAGGGTATAAAACAGTAAAAGAGGGCATAAAATCGAAAACCTAATTTGGAAACCCTAATCCTGGACGTTTGAAACACGTGCTAAAAAATCGAGTAATAGTCGACATTTTAAGAAATTTTGGTTGGGAATAATTAGGTTTCATGACTTAGAATAGAATTTCGAAGAAAAGGAGTGTATAAAATAGTAAACGATTGCTTAAAATCGAAACCTTATTCCGGGACGTTTGAAGTACGTGCAAAAAAAAAAAAAAAAAAAAAAACCGAGTAGTACTTGATGCTTTTGAAAATTTTTGTGGGAAAGGATCATGCTTAGTAATTTAGAATAGAATGTCGAAGAAACATAGGGTATAAAACAGTAAAAGAGGGCGTAAAATCGAAAACCTAATTTGGAAACCCTAATCCGGGAAGTTTGAAGCACGTGCTAAAAAATTGAGTAATAGTCGACATTTTAAGAAATTTTGGTTGGGAATGATTAGGCTTCATGACTTAGAATAGAATTTCGAAGAAAAGGAATGTATAAAATAGTAAACGATTGCTTAAAATCGAAACCTTATTCCGGGACGTTTGAAGCACGTGCACAAAAAAAAAAAAAAAAAAAACCAAAACCGAGTAATACTAGATGTTTTTTAAAATTTTTGTGGGAAATGATCAGGCTTAGTAATTTAGAATAGAATTTCGAAGAAACATAGGGTATAAAACAGTAAAAGAGGGCGTAAAATCGAAAACCTAATTTGGAAACCCTAATCCGGGACGTTTGAAGCACGTGCTAAAAAATTGAGTAATAGTCGACATTTTAAGAAATTTTGATTGGGAATGATTAGGCTTCATGACTTAGAATAGAATTTCGAAGAAAAGGAGTGTATAAAATAGTAAACGATTGCTTAAAATCGAAACCTTATTCCGGGACGTTTGAAGCACGTGCAAAAAAAAAAAAAAGAAAAAACAAAAACCGAGTGATACTTGATGTTTTTTAAAATTTTTGTGGGAAATGATCAGGCTTAGTAATTTAGAATAGAATTTCGAAGAAACATAGGGTATAAAACAGTAAAAGAGGGCGTAAAATCGAAAACCTAATTTGGAAACCCTAATCCGGGACGTTTGAAGCACGTGCCAAAAAATTGAGTAATAGTCGAAATTTTAAGAAATTTTGGTTGGGAATGATTAGGCTTCATGACTTAGAATAGAATTTCGAAGAAAAGGAGTGTATAAAATAGTAAACGATTGCTTAAAATCGAAACCTTATTCCGGGACGTTTGAAGCACGTGCAAAAAAAAAAAAAAAAAAAACAAAAACCGAGTGATACTTGATGTTTTTTAAAATTTTTGTGGGAAATGATCAGGCTTAGTAATTTAGAATAGAATTTCGAAGAAACATAGGGTATAAAACAGTAAAAGAGGGCGTAAAATCGAAAACCTAATTTGGAAACCCTAATCCGGGACGTTTGAAGCACGTGCTAAAAAATTGAGTAATAGTCGACATTTTAAGAAATTTTGGTTGGGAATGATTAGGCTTCATGACTTAGAATAGAATTTCGAAGAAAAGGAGTGTATAAAATAGTAAACGATTGCTTAAAATCGAAACCTTATTCCGGGACGTTTGAAGCACTTGCAAAAAAAAAAAAAAAAAAAAAAAAAAAACCGAGTAATACTTGATGTTTTTTAAAATTTTTGTGGGAAATGATCAGGCTTAGTAATTTAGAATAGAATGTCGAAGAAACATAGGGTATAAAACAGTAAAAGAGGGCATAAAATCGAAAACCTAATTTGGAAACCCTAATCCTGGACGTTTGAAACACGTGCTAAAAAATCGAGTAATAGTCGACATTTTAAGAAATTTTGGTTGGGAATAATTAGGTTTCATGACTTAGAATAGAATTTCGAAGAAAAGGAGTGTATAAAATAGTAAACGATTGCTTAAAATCGAAACCTTATTCCGGGACGTTTGAAGCACGTGCAAAAAAAAAAAAAAAAAAAAAAAACCGAGTAGTACTTGATGTTTTTGAAAATTTTTGTGGGAAAGGATCATGCTTAGTAATTTAGAATAGAATGTCGAAGAAACATAGGGTATAAAACAGTAAAAGAGGGCGTAAAATCGAAAACCTAATTTGGAAACCCTAATCCGGGAAGTTTGAAGCACGTGCTAAAAAATTGAGTAATAGTCGACATTTTAAGAAATTTTGGTTGGGAATGATTAGGCTTCATGACTTAGAATAGAATTTCGAAGAAAAGGAATGTATAAAATAGTAAACGATTGCTTAAAATCGAAACCTTATTCCGGGACGTTTGAAGCACGTGCACAAAAAAAAAAAAAAAAAAAACCAAAACCGAGTAATACTAGATGTTTTTTAAAATTTTTGTGGGAAATGATCAGGCTTAGTAATTTAGAATAGAATTTCGAAGAAACATAGGGTATAAAACAGTAAAAGAGGGCGTAAAATCGAAAACCTAATTTGGAAACCCTAATCCGGGACGTTTGAAGCACGTGCTAAAAAATTGAGTAATAGTCGACATTTTAAGAAATTTTGATTGGGAATGATTAGGCTTCATGACTTAGAATAGAATTTCGAAGAAAAGGAGTGTATAAAATAGTAAACGATTGCTTAAAATCGAAACCTTATTCCGGGACGTTTGAAGCACGTGCAAAAAAAAAAAAAAAGAAAAAACAAAAACCGAGTGATACTTGATGTTTTTTAAAATTTTTGTGGGAAATGATCAGGCTTAGTAATTTAGAATAGAATTTCGAAGAAACATAGGGTATAAAAAAGTAAAAGAGGGCGTAAAATCGAAAACCTAATTTGGAAACCCTAATCCGGGACGTTTGAAGCACGTGCCAAAAAATTGAGTAATAGTCGAAATTTTAAGAAATTTTGGTTGGGAATGATTAGGCTTCATGACTTAGAATAGAATTTCGAAGAAAAGGAGTGTATAAAATAGTAAACGATTGCTTAAAATCGAAACCTTATTCCGGGACGTTTGAAGCACGTGCAAAAAAAAAAAAAAAAACAAAAAACCGAGTAATACTTGATGTTTTTTAAAATTTTTGTGGGAAATTATCAGGCTTAGTAATTTAGAATAGAATGTCGAAGAAACATAGGGTATAAAACAGTAAAAGAGGGCATAAAATCGAAAACCTAATTTTGAAAACCTAATCCTGGACGGTTGAAACACGTGCTAAAAAATCGAGTAATGGGCGACATTTTAAGAAATTTCGGTAGGGAATGATTAGTTTTCATGACTTAGAATAGAATTTCGAAGAAAAGGAGTGTATAAAATAGTAAACGATTGCTTAAAATCGAAACCTTATTCCGGGACGTTTGAAGCATGTGCAAAAAAAAAAAAAAAAAAAAAACCAAAACCGAGTAATACTAGATGTTTTTTAAAATTTTTGTGGGAAATGATCAGGCTTAGTAATTTAGAATAGAATGTCGATGAAACATAGGGTATAAAACAGTAAAAGAGGGCATAAAATCGAAAACCTAATTTGGAAACCCTAATCCTGGACGTTTGAAACACGTGCTAAAAAATCGAGTAATAGTCGACATTTTAAGAAATTTTGGTTGGGAATAATTAGGTTTCATGACTTAGAATAGAATTTCGAAGAAAAGGAGTGTATAAAATAGTAAACGATTGCTTAAAATCGAAACCTTATTCCGGGACGTTTGAAGCACGTGCAAAAAAAAAAAAAAAAAAAAAAACCGAGTAGTACTTGATGTTTTTGAAAATTTTTGTGGGAAAGGATCATGCTTAGTAATTTAGAATAGAATGTCGAAGAAACATAGGGTATAAAACAGTAAAAGAGGGCGTAAAATCGAAAACCTAATTTGGAAACCCTAATCCGGGAAGTTTGATGCACGTGCTAAAAAATTGAGTAATAGTCGACATTTTAAGAAATTTTGGTTGGGAATGATTAGGCTTCATGACTTAGAATAGAATTTCGAAGAAAAGGAATGTATAAAATAGTAAACGATTGCTTAAAATCGAAACCTTATTCCGGGACGTTTGAAGCACGTGCACAAAAAAAAAAAAAAAAAAAACCAAAACCGAGTAATACTAGATGTTTTTTAAAATTTTTGTGGGAAATGATCAGGCTTAGTAATTTAGAATAGAATTTCGAAGAAACATAGGGTATAAAACAGTAAAAGAGGGCGTAAAATCGAAAACCTAATTTGGAAACCCTAATCCGGGACGTTTGAAGCACGTGCTAAAAAATTGAGTAATAGTCGACATTTTAAGAAATTTTGATTGGGAATGATTAGGCTTCATGACTTAGAATAGAATTTCGAAGAAAAGGAGTGTATAAAATAGTAAACGATTGCTTAAAATCGAAACCTTATTCCGGGACGTTTGAAGCACGTGCAAAAAAAAAAAAAAAGAAAAAACAAAAACCGAGTGATACTTGATGTTTTTTAAAATTTTTGTGGGAAATGATCAGGCTTAGTAATTTAGAATAGAATTTCGAAGAAACATAGGGTATAAAAAAGTAAAAGAGGGCGTAAAATCGAAAACCTAATTTGGAAACCCTAATCCGGGACGTTTGAAGCACGTGCCAAAAAATTGAGTAATAGTCGAAATTTTAAGAAATTTTGGTTGGGAATGATTAGGCTTCATGACTTAGAATAGAATTTCGAAGAAAAGGAGTGTATAAAATAGTAAACGATTGCTTAAAATCGAAACCTTATTCCGGGACGTTTGAAGCACGTGCAAAAAAAAAAAAAAAAACAAAAAACTGAGTAATACTTGATGTTTTTTAAAATTTTTGTGGGAAATTATCAGGCTTAGTAATTTAGAATAGAATGTCGAAGAAACATAGGGTATAAAACAGTAAAAGAGGGCATAAAATCGAAAACCTAATTTTGAAAACCTAATCCTGGACGGTTGAAACACGTGCTAAAAAATCGAGTAATGGGCGACATTTTAAGAAATTTCGGTAGGGAATGATTAGTTTTCATGACTTAGAATAGAATTTCGAAGAAAAGGAGTGTATAAAATAGTAAACGATTGCTTAAAATCGAAACCTTATTCCGGGACGTTTGAAGCATGTGCAAAAAAAAAAAAAAAAAAAAAAACCAAAACCGAGTAATACTAGATGTTTTTTAAAATTTTTGTGGGAAATGATCAGGCTTAGTAATTTAGAATAGAATGTCGATGAAACATAGGGTATAAAACAGTAAAAGAGGGCATAAAATCGAAAACCTAATTTGGAAACCCTAATCCTGGACGTTTGAAACACGTTCTAAAAAATCGAGTAATAGTCGACATTTTAAGAAATTTTGGTTGGGAATAATTAGGTTTCATGACTTAGAATAGAATTTCGAAGAAAAGGAGTGTATAAAATAGTAAACGATTGCTTAAAATCGAAACCTTATTCCGGGACGTTTGAAGCACGTGCAAAAAAAAAAAAAAAAACAAAAAACAAAAACCGAGTGATACTTGATGTTTTTTAAAATTTTTGTGGGAAATGATCAGGCTTAGTAATTTAGAATAGAATTTCGAAGAAACATAGGGTATAAAACAGTAAAAGAGGGCGTAAAATCGAAAACCTAATTTGGAAACCCTACTCCGGGACGTTTGAAGCACGTGCTAAAAAATTGAGTAATAGTCGACATTTTAAGAAATTTTGGTTGGGAATGATTAGGCTTCATGACTTAATATAGAATTTCGAAGAAAAGGAGTGTATAAAATAGTAAACGATTGCTTAAAATCGAAACCTTATTCTGGGACGTTTGAAGCACGTGCAAAAAAAAAAAAAAAAAAAAAACAAAAACCGAGTGATACTTGATGTTTTTTAAAATTTTTGTGGGAAATGATCAGGCTTAGTAATTTAGAATAGAATTTCGAAGAAACATAGGGTATAAAACAGTAAAAGAGGGCGTAAAATCGAAAACCTAATTTGGAAACCCTAATCCGGGACGTTTGAAGCACGTGCTAAAAAATTGAGTAATAGTCGACATTTTAAGAAATTTTGGTTGGGAATGATTAGGCTTCATGACTTAGAATAGAATTTCGAAGAAAAGGAGTGTATAAAATAGTAAACGATTGCTTAAAATCGAAACCTTATTCCGGGACGTTTGAAGCACTTGCAAAAAAAAAAAAAAAAAAAAAAAAAAAACCGAGTAATACTTGATGTTTTTTAAAATTTTTGTGGGAAATGATCAGGCTTAGTAATTTAGAATAGAATGTCGAAGAAACATAGGGTATAAAACAGTAAAAGAGGGCATAAATTCGAAAACCTAATTTGGAAACCCTAATCCTGGACGTTTGAAACACGTGCTAAAAAATCGAGTAATAGTCGACATTTGAAGAAATTTTGGTTGGGAATAATTAGGTTTCATGACTTAGAATAGAATTTCGAAGAAAAGGAGTGTATAAAATAGTAAACGATTGCTTAAAATCGAAACCTTATTCCGGGAAGTTTGAAGCACGTGCAAAAAAAAAAAAAAAAAAAAACCGAGTAGTACTTGATGTTTTTGAAAATTTTTGTGGGAAAGGATCATGCTTAGTAATTTAGAATAGAATGTCGAAGAAACATAGGGTATAAAACAGTAAAAGAGGGCGTAAAATCGAAAACCTAATTTGGAAACCCTAATCCGGGACGTTTGAAGCACGTGCTAAAAAATCGAGTAAAAGTCGACATTTATAGAAATTTTGGTTGGGAATGATTAGGATTCATGACTTAGAATAGAATTTCGAAGAAAAGGAGTGTATAAAATAGTAAACGATTGCTTAAAATCGAAACCTTATTCCAGGAAGTTTGAAGCACGTGCAAAAAAAAAAAAAAAAAAAAAAAACCGAGTAATACTAGATGTTTTTTAAAAATTTTGTGGGAAATGATCATGCTTATTAATTTAGAATAGAATGTCGAAGAAACATAGGGTATAAAACAGTAAAACATGGCGTAAAATCGAAAATCGAATTTGGAAACCCTAATCCGGGACGTTTGAAGCACGTGCTAAAAAATCAAGAAATAGGCGACATTTTAAGAAATTTTTGTGGTGAATAATTAGGCTTCATGACTTAGAATAGAATTTCGAAAAAAAGGAGTGTATAAAATAGTAAACGATTGCTTAAAATCGAAACCTTATTCCGGGACGTTTAAAGCACGTGCAAAAAAAAAAAAAAAAAAAAAAAAAACTGAGTAGTACTTGATGTTTTTTAAAATTTTTGTGGGAAATGATCAGGATTAGTAATTTAGAATAGAATGTCGAAGAAACATAGGGTATAAAACAGTAAAAGAGGGCGTAAAATCCAAAACCTAATTTGGAAACCCTAATCCGGGACGTTTGAAGCACGTGCTAAAAAATCGAGTAATAGTCGAAATTTTAAGAAATTTTGATTGGGAATGATTAGGCTTCATGACTTAGAATAGAATTTCGAAGAAAAGGAGTGTATAAAATAGTAAACGATTGCTTAAAATCGAAACCTTATTCCGGGACGTTTGAAGCACGTGCAAAAAAAAAAAAAAAGAAAAAACAAAAACCGAGTGATACTTGATGTTTTTTAAAATTTTTGTGGGAAATGATCAGGCTTAGTAATTTAGAATAGAATTTCGAAGAAACATAGGGTATAAAAAAGTAAAAGAGGGCGTAAAATCGAAAACCTAATTTGGAAACCCTAATCCGGGACGTTTGAAGCACGTGCCAAAAAATTGAGTAATAGTCGAAATTTTAAGAAATTTTGGTTGGGAATGATTAGGCTTCATGACTTAGAATAGAATTTCGAAGAAAAGGAGTGTATAAAATAGTAAACGATTGCTTAAAATCGAAACCTTATTCCGGGACGTTTGAAGCACGTGCAAAAAAAAAAAAAAAAAAAAAAAACCGAGTAATACTTGATGTTTTTTAAAATTTTTGTGGGAAATTATCAGGCTTAGTAATTTAGAATAGAATGTCGAAGAAACATAGGGTATAAAACAGTAAAAGAGGGCATAAAATCGAAAACCTAATTTTGAAAACCTAATCCTGGACGGTTGAAACACGTGCTAAAAAATCGAGTAATGGGCGACATTTTAAGAAATTTCGGTAGGGAATGATTAGTTTTCATGACTTAGAATAGAATTTCGAAGAAAAGGAGTGTATAAAATAGTAAACGATTGCTTAAAATCGAAACCTTATTCCGGGACGTTTGAAGCACGTGCAAAAAAAAAAAAAAAAAAAAAAAACCAAAACCGAGTAATACTAGATGTTTTTTAAAATTTTTGTGGGAAATGATCAGGCTTAGTAATTTAGAATAGAATGTCGATGAAACATAGGGTATAAAACAGTAAAAGAGGGCATAAAATCGAAAACCTAATTTGGAAACCCTAATCCTGGACGTTTGAAACACGTTCTAAAAAATCGAGTAATAGTCGACATTTTCAGAAATTTTGGTTGGGAATAATTAGGTTTCATGACTTAGAATAGAATTTCGAAGAAAAGGAGTGTATAAAATAGTAAACGATTGCTTAAAATCGAAACCTTATTCCGGGACGTTTGAAGCACGTGCAAAAAAAAAAAAAAAAACAAAAAACAAAAACCGAGTGATACTTGATGTTTTTTAAAATTTTTGTGGGAAATGATCAGGCTTAGTAATTTAGAATAGAATTTCGAAGAAACATAGGGTATAAAACAGTAAAAGAGGGCGTAAAATCGAAAACCTAATTTGGAAACCCTACTCCGGGACGTTTGAAGCACGTGCTAAAAAATTGAGTAATAGTCGACATTTTAAGAAATTTTGGTTGGGAATGATTAGGCTTCATGACTTAATATAGAATTTCGAAGAAAAGGAGTGTATAAAATAGTAAACGATTGCTTAAAATCGAAACCTTATTCTGGGACGTTTGAAGCACGTGCAAAAAAAAAAAAAAAAAAAAACAAAAACCGAGTGATACTTGATGTTTTTTAAAATTTTTGTGGGAAATGATCAGGCTTAGTAATTTAGAATAGAATTTCGAAGAAACATAGGGTATAAAACAGTAAAAGAGGGCGTAAAATCGAAAACCTAATTTGGAAACCCTAATCCGGGACGTTTGAAGCACGTGCTAAAAAATTGAGTAATAGTCGACATTTTAAGAAATTTTGGTTGGGAATGATTAGGCTTCATGACTTAGAATAGAATTTCGAAGAAAAGGAGTGTATAAAATAGTAAACGATTGCTTAAAATCGAAACCTTATTCCGGGACGTTTGAAGCACTTGCAAAAAAAAAAAAAAAAAAAAAAAAAAAACCGAGTAATACTTGATGTTTTTTAAAATTTTTGTGGGAAATGATCAGGCTTAGTAATTTAGAATAGAATGTCGAAGAAACATAGGGTATAAAACAGTAAAAGAGGGCATAAATTCGAAAACCTAATTTGGAAACCCTAATCCTGGACGTTTGAAACACGTGCTAAAAAATCGAGTAATAGTCGACATTTGAAGAAATTTTGGTTGGGAATAATTAGGTTTCATGACTTAGAATAGAATTTCGAAGAAAAGGAGTGTATAAAATAGTAAACGATTGCTTAAAATCGAAACCTTATTCCGGGAAGTTTGAAGCACGTGCAAAAAAAAAAAAAAAAAAAAAAAACCGAGTAATACTAGATGTTTTTTAAAAATTTTGTGGGAAATGATCATGCTTATTAATTTAGAATAGAATGTCGAAGAAACATAGGGTATAAAACAGTAAAACATGGCGTAAAATCGAAAATCGAATTTGGAAACCCTAATCCGGGACGTTTGAAGCACGTGCTAAAAAATCAAGAAATAGGCGACATTTTAAGAAATTTTTGTGGTGAATAATTAGGCTTCATGACTTAGAATAGAATTTCGAAAAAAAGGAGTGTATAAAATAGTAAACGATTGCTTAAAATCGAAACCTTATTCCGGGACGTTTAAAGCACGTGCAAAAAAAAAAAAAAAAAAAAAAAACTGAGTAGTACTTGATGTTTTTTAAAATTTTTGTGGGAAATGATCAGGATTAGTAATTTAGAATAGAATGTCGAAGAAACATAGGGTATAAAACAGTAAAAGAGGGCGTAAAATCCAAAACCTAATTTGGAAACCCTAATCCGGGACGTTTGAAGCACGTGCTAAAAAATCGAGTAATAGTCGAAATTTTAAGAAATTTTTGTTGGGAATAATTAGGCTTCATGACTTAGAATGGAATTTCGAAGAAAAGGAGTGTATAAAATAGTAAACGATTGCTTAAAATCGAAACCTTATTCTGGGACGTTTGAAGCACGTGCAAAAGAAAAAAAAAAAAAAAAAAAAAAAAACCGAGTAGTACTTGATGTTTTTTAAAATTTTTGTGGGAAATGATCAGGATTAGTAATTTAGAATAGAATGTCGAAGAAACATAGGGTATAAAACAGTAAAAGAGGGCGTAAAATCGAAAACCTAATTTGGAAACCCTAATCCGGGACGTTTGAAGCACGTGCTAAAAAATCGAGTAATAGTCGAAATTTTAAGAAATTTTGGTTGGGAATGATTAGGCTTCATGACTTAGAATAGAATTTCGAATAAAAGGAGTGTATAAAATAGTAAACGATTGCTTAAAATCGAAACCTTATTCCGGGACGTTTGAAGCACGTGCAAAAAAAAAAAAAAAAAAAAACCGAGTAATACTTGATGTTTTTTAAAATTTTTGTGGGAAATGATCAGGCTTAGTAATTTAGAATAGAATGTCGAAGAAACATAGGGTATAAAACAGTAAAAGAGGGCGTAAAATCGAAAACCTAATTTGGAAACCATAATCCGGGACGTTTGAAGCACGTGCTAAAAAATCGAGTAATAGTCGACATTTTAAGAAATTTTTGTTGGGAATGATTAGGCTTCATGACTTAGAATAGAATTTCGAAGAAAATGAGTGTATAAAATAGTAAACGATTGCTTAAAATCGAAACCTTATTCCGGGAAGTTTGAAGCACGTGCAAAAAAAAAAAAAAAAAAAAAACCGAGTAGTACTTGATGTTTTTGAAAATTTTTGTGGGAAAGGATCATGCTTAGTAATTTAGAATAGAATGTCGAAGAAACATAGGGTATAAAACAGTAAAAGAGGGCGTAAAATCGAAAACCTAATTTGGAAACCCTAATCCGGGACGTTTGAAGCACGTGCTAAAAAATCGAGTAAAAGTCGACATTTATAGAAATTTTGGTTGGGAATGATTAGGATTCATGACTTAGAATAGAATTTCGAAGAAAAGGAGTGTATAAAATAGTAAACGATTGCTTAAAATCGAAACCTTATTCCAGGAAGTTTGAAGCACGTGCAAAAAAAAAAAAAAAAAAAAAAAAAAACCGAGTAATACTTAATGTATTTTAAAATTTTTGTGGGAAATGATCAGGCTTAGTAATTTAGAATAGAATGTCGAAGAAACATAGGGTATAAAACAGTAAAAGAGGGCATAAAATCGAAAACCTAATTTGGAAACCCTAATCCTGGACGTTTGAAACACGTTCTAAAAAATCGAGTAATAGTCGACATTTTAAGAAATTTTGGTTGGGAATAATTAGGTTTCATGACTTAGAATAGAATTTCAAAGAAAAGGAGTGTATAAAATAGTAAACGATTGCTTAAAATCGAAACCTTATTCCGGGACGTTTGAAGCACGTGCAAAAAAAAAAAAAAAACAAAAAACAAAAACCGAGTGATACTTGATGTTTTTTAAAATTTTTGTGGGAAATGATCAGGCTTAGTAATTTAGAATAGAATTTCGAAGAAACATAGGGTATAAAACAGTAAAAGAGGGCGTAAAATCGAAAACCTAATTTTGAAACCCTAATCCGGGACGTTTGAAGCACGTGCTAAAAAATTGAGTAATAGTCGACATTTTAAGAAATTTTGGTTGGGAATGATTAGGCTTCATGACTTAATATAGAATTTCGAAGAAAAGGAGTGTATAAAATAGTAAACGATTGCTTAAAATCGAAACCTTATTCCGGGACGTTTGAAGCACTTGCAAAAAAAAAAAAAAAAAAAAAAAAACCGAGTAATACTTGATGTTTTTTAAAATTTTTGTGGGAAATGATCAGGCTTAGTAATTTAGAATAGAATGTCGAAGAAACATATGGTATAAAACAGTAAGAGAGGGCATAAAATCGAAAACCTAATTTGGAAACCCTAATCCTGGACGTTTGAAACACGTGCTAAAAAATCGAGTAATAGTCGACATTTTAAGAAATTTTGGTTGGGAATAATTAGGTTTCATGACTTAGAATAGAATTTCGAAGAAAAGGAGTGTATAAAATAGTAAACGATTGCATAAAATCGAAACCTTATTCCGGCACGTTTGAAGCACGTGCAAAAAAAAAAAAAAAAAAAAAAACCGAGTAGTACTTGTTGTTTTGGAAAATTTTTGTGGGAAAGGATCATGCTTAGTAATTTAGAATACAATGTCGAAGAAACATAGGGTATAAAAAAGTAAAAGAGGGCGTAAAATCGAAAACCTAATTTGGAAACCCTAATCCGGGACGTTTGAAGCACGTGCTAAAAAATCGAGTAATAGTCGAAATTTTAAGAAATTTTGGTTGGGAATGATTAGGCTTCATGACTTAGAATAGAATTTCGAAGAAACGGAGTGTATAAAATAGTAAACGATTGCTTAAAATCGAAACCTTATTCCGGGACGTTTGAAGCACGTGCAAAAAAAAAAAAAAAAAAAAAAAACCGAGTAATACTTGATGTTTTTTAAAATTTTTGTGGAAAATTATCAGGCTTAGTAATTTAGAATAGAATGTCGAAGAAACATAGGGTATAAAACAGTAAAAGAGGGCATAAAATCGAAAACCTAATTTTGAAACCCTAATCCTGGACGTTTGAAACACGTGCTAAAAAATCGAGTAATAGTCGACATTTTAAGAAATTTTGGTTGGGAATAATTAGGTTTCATGACTTAGAATAGAATTTCGAAGAAAAGGAGTGTATAAAATAGTAAATGATTGCTTAAAATCGAAACCTTATTCCGGGAAGTTTGAAGCACGTGCAAAAAAAAAAAAAAAAAAAAAAAACCGAGTAGTACTTGATGTTTTTGAAAATTTTTGTGGGAAAGGATCATGCTTAGTAATTTAGAATAGAATGTCGAAGAAACATAGGGTATAAAATAGTAAAAGAGGGCGTAAAATCGAAAACCTAATTTGGAAACCCTAATCCGGGAAGTTTGAAGCACGTGCTAAAAAATCGAGTCATAGTCGAAATTTATAGAAATTTTGGTTGGGAATGATTAGGATTCATGTTTTAGAATAGAATTTCGAAGAAAAGGAGTGTATAAAATAGTAAACGATTGCTTAAAATCGAAACCTTATTCCGGGACGTTTGAAGCACGTGCAAAAAAAAAAAAAAAGAAAAAACAAAAACCGAGTGATACTTGATGTTTTTTAAAATTTTTGTGGGAAATGATCAGGCTTAGTAATTTAGAATAGAATGTCGAAGAAACATAGGGTATAAAACAGTAAAAGAGGGCATAAAATCGAAAACCTAATTTGGAAACCCTAATCCTAGACGTTTGAAACACGTGCTAAAAAATCGAGTAATAGTCGACATTTTAAGAAATTTTGGTTGGGAATAATTAGGTTTCATGACTTAGAATAGAATTTCGAAGAAAAGGAGTGTATAAAATAGTAAACGATTGCTTAAAATCGAAACCTTATTCCGGGAAGTTTGAAGCACGTGCAAAAAAAAAAAAAAAAAAAAAACCGAGTAGTACTTGATGTTTTTGAAAATTTTTGTGGGAAAGGATCATGCTTAGTAATTTAGAATAGAATGTCGAAGAAACATAGGGTATAAAACAGTAAAAGAGGGCGTAAAATCGAAAACCTAATTTGGAAACCCTAATCCGGGACGTTTGAAGCACGTGCTAAAAAATCGAGTCATAGTCGAAATTTATAGAAATTTTGGTTGGGAATGATTAGGATTAATGTTTTAGAATAGAATTTCGAAGAAAAGGAGTGTATAAAATAGTAAACGATTGCTTAAAATCGAAACCTTATTCCGGGACGTTTGAAGCACGTGCAAAAAAAAAAAAAAAGAAAAAACAAAAACCGAGTGATACTTGATGTTTTTTAAAATTTTTGTGGGAAATGATCAGGCTTAGCAATTTAGAATAGAATTTCGAAGAAACATAGGGTATAAAACAGTAAAAGAGTACGTAAAATCGAAAACCTAATTTGGAAACCCTAATCCGGGACGTTTGAAGCACGTGCTAAAAAATTGAGTAATAGTCGACATTTTAAGAAATTTTGGTTGGGAATGATTAGGCTTCATGCCTTAGAATAGAATTTCGAAGAAAAGGAGTGTATAAAATAGTAAACGATTGCTTAAAATCGAAACCTTATTCCGGGACGTTTGAAGCACGTGCAAAAAAAAAAAAAAAGAAAAAACAAAAACCGAGTGATACTTGATGTTTTTTAAAATTTTTGTGGGAAATGATCAGGCTTAGCAATTTAGAATAGAATTTCGAAGAAACATAGGGTATAAAACAGTAAAAGAGTGCGTAAAATCGAAAACCTAATTTGGAAACCCTAATCCGGGACGTTTGAAGCACGTGCTAAAAAATTGAGTAATAGTCGACATTTGAAGAAATTTTGGTTGGGAATGATTAGGCTTCATGCCTTAGAATAGAATTTCGAAGAAAAGGAGTGTATAAAATAGTAAACGATTGCTTAAAATCGAAACCTTATTCTGGGACGTTTGAAGCACTTGCAAAAAAAAAAAAAAAAAAAAAAAAAAAAAAAACCGAGTAATACTTGATGTTTTTTAAAATTTTTGTGGGAAATGATCAGGCTTAGTAATTTAGAATAGAATGTCGAAGAAACATAGGGTATAAAACAGTAAAAGAGGCCATAAAATCGAAAACCTAATTTGGAAACCCAAATCCTGGACGTTTGAAACACGTGCTAAAAAATCGAGTAATAGTCGACATTTTAAGAAACTTTGGTTGGGAATAATTAGGTTTCATGACTTAGAATAGAATTTCGAAGAAACGGAGTGTATAAAATAGTAAACGATTGCTTAAAATCGAAACCTTATTCCGGGACGTTTGAAGCACGTGCAAAAAAAAAAAAAAAAAACAAAACCGAGTAATACTTGATGTTTTTTAAAATTTTTGTGGAAAATTATCAGGCTTAGTAATTTAGAATAGAATGTCGAAGAAACATAGGGTATAAAACAGTAAAAGAGGGCATAAAATCGAAAACCTAATTTTGAAACCCTAATCCTGGACGTTTGAAACACGTGCTAAAAAATCGAGTAATAGTCGACATTTTAAGAAATTTTGGTTGGGAATAATTAGGTTTCATGACTTAGAATAGAATTTCGAAGAAAAGGAGTGTATAAAATAGTAAATGATTGCTTAAAATCGAAACCTTATTCCGGGAAGTTTGAAGCACGTGCAAAAAAAAAAAAAAAAAAAAAAAAAACCGAGTAGTACTTGATGTTTTTGAAAATTTTTGTGGGAAAGGATCATGCTTAGTAATTTAGAATAGAATGTCGAAGAAACATAGGGTATAAAATAGTAAAAGAGGGCGTAAAATCGAAAACCTAATTTGGAAACCCTAATCCGGGAAGTTTGAAGCACGTGCTAAAAAATCGAGTCATAGTCGAAATTTATAGAAATTTTGGTTGGGAATGATTAGGATTCATGTTTTAGAATAGAATTTCGAAGAAAAGGAGTGTATAAAATAGTAAACGATTGCTTAAAATCGAAACCTTATTCCGGGACGTTTGAAGCACGTGCAAAAAAAAAAAAAAAAGAAAAAACAAAAACCGAGTGATACTTGATGTTTTTTAAAATTTTTGTGGGAAATGATCAGGCTTAGTAATTTAGAATAGAATGTCGAAGAAACATAGGGTATAAAACAGTAAAAGAGGGCATAAAATCGAAAACCTAATTTGGAAACCCTAATCCTAGACGTTTGAAACACGTGCTAAAAAATCGAGTAATAGTCGACATTTTAAGAAATTTTGGTTGGGAATAATTAGGTTTCATGACTTAGAATAGAATTTCGAAGAAAAGGAGTGTATAAAATAGTAAACGATTGCTTAAAATCGAAACCTTATTCCGGGAAGTTTGAAGCACGTGCAAAAAAAAAAAAAAAAAAAAAAACCGAGTAGTACTTGATGTTTTTGAAAATTTTTGTGGGAAAGGATCATGCTTAGTAATTTAGAATAGAATGTCGAAGAAACATAGGGTATAAAACAGTAAAAGAGGGCGTAAAATCGAAAACCTAATTTGGAAACCCTAATCCGGGACGTTTGAAGCACGTGCTAAAAAATCGAGTCATAGTCGAAATTTATAGAAATTTTGGTTGGGAATGATTAGGATTAATGTTTTAGAATAGAATTTCGAAGAAAAGGAGTGTATAAAATAGTAAACGATTGCTTAAAATCGAAACCTTATTCCGGGACGTTTGAAGCACGTGCAAAAAAAAAAAAAAAGAAAAAACAAAAACCGAGTGATACTTGATGTTTTTTAAAATTTTTGTGGGAAATGATCAGGCTTAGCAATTTAGAATAGAATTTCGAAGAAACATAGGGTATAAAACAGTAAAAGAGTGCGTAAAATCGAAAACCTAATTTGGAAACCCTAATCCGGGACGTTTGAAGCACGTGCTAAAAAATTGAGTAATAGTCGACATTTTAAGAAATTTTGGTTGGGAATGATTAGGCTTCATGCCTTAGAATAGAATTTCGAAGAAAAGGAGTGTATAAAATAGTAAACGATTGCTTAAAATCGAAACCTTATTCTGGGACGTTTGAAGCACTTGCAAAAAAAAAAAAAAAAAAAAAAAAAAAAAAAAAACCGAGTAATACTTGATGTTTTTTAAAATTTTTATGGGAAATGATCAGGCTTAGTAATTTAGAATAGAATGTCGAAGAAACATAGGGTATAAAACAGTAAAAGAGGCCATAAAATCGAAAACCTAATTTGGAAACCCAAATCCTGGACGTTTGAAACACGTGCTAAAAAATCGAGTAATAGTCGACATTTTAAGAAACTTTGGTTGGGAATAATTAGGTTTCATGACTTAGAATAGAATTTCGAAGAAAAGGAGTGTATAAAATAGTAAACGATTGCTTAAAATCGAAACCTTATTCCGGGACGTTTGAAGCACGTGCAAAAAAAAAAAAAAAAAAAAAAAACCGTGTAATACTTGATGTTTTTTAAAATTTTTGTGGGAAATGATCAGGCTTAGTAATTTAGAATAGAATGTCGAAGAAACATAGGGTATAAAACAGTAAAAGAGGGCATAAAATCGAAAACCTAATTTGGAAACCCTAATCCTCGACGTTTGAAACACGTGCTAAAAAATCGAGTAATAGTCGAGATTTTAAGAAATTTTGGTTGGGAATAATTAGGTTTCATGACTTAGAATAGAATTTCGAAGAAAAGGAGTGTATAAAATAGTAAACGATTGCTTAAAATCGAAACCTTATTCCGGGACGTTTGAAGCACGTGCAAAAAAAAAAAAAAAAAAAAAAAACCGTGTAATACTTGATGTTTTTTAAAATTTTTGTGGGAAATGATCAGGCTTAGTAATTTAGAATAGAATGTCGAAGAAACATAGGGTATAAAACAGTAAAAGAGGGCATAAAATCGAAAACCTAATTTGGAAACCCTAATCCTCGACGTTTGAAACACGTGCTAAAAAATCGAGTAATAGTCGAGATTTTAAGAAATTTTGGTTGGGAATAATTAGGTTTCATGACTTAGAATAGAATTTCGAAGAAAAGGAGTGTATAAAATAGGAAACGATTGCTTAAAATCGAAACCTTATTCCGGGAAGTTTGAAGCACGTGCAAAAAAAAAAAAAAAAAAAAAAAAACCGAGTAGTACTTGATGTTTTTGAAAATTTTTGTGGGAAAGGATCATGCTTAGTAATTTAGAATAGAATGTCGAAGAAACATAGGGTATAAAACAGTAAAAGAGGGCGTAAAATCGAAAACCTAATTTGGAAACCCTAATCCGGGACGTTTGAAGCACGTGCTAAAAAATCGAGTAATAGTCGAAATTTATAGAAATTTTGGTTGGGAATGATTAGGATTCATGTTTTAGAATAGAATTTCGAAGAAAAGGAGTGTATAAAATAGTAAACGATTGCTTAAAATCGAAACCTTATACCGGGACGTTTGAAGCACGTGCAAAAAAAAAAAAAACAAAAAAAAACAAAAACCGAGTGATACTTGATGTTTTTTAAAATTTTTGTGGGAAATGATCAGGCTTAGTAATTTAGAATAGAATTTCGAAGAAACATAGGGTATAAAACAGTAAAAGAGTGTGTAAAATCGAAAACCTAATTTGGAAACCCTAATCCGGGACGTTTGAAGCACGTGCTAAAAAATTGAGTAATAGTCGACATTTTAAGAAATTTTGGTTGGGAATGATTAGGCTTCATGCCTTAGAATAGAATTTCGAAGAAAAGGAGTGTATAAAATAGTAAACGATTGCTTAAAATCGAAACCTTATTCCGGGAAGTTTGAAGCACGTGCAAAAAAAAAAAAAAAAAAAAAACCGAGTAGTACTTGATGTTTTTGAAAATTTTTGTGGGAAAGGATCATGCTTAGTAATTTAGAATAGAATGTCGAAGAAACATAGGGTATAAAACAGTAAAAGAGGGCGTAAAATCGAAAACCTAATTTGGAAACCCTAATCCGGGACGTTTGAAGCACGTGCTAAAAAATCGAGTCATAGTCGAAATTTATAGAAATTTTGGTTGGGAATGATTAGGATTAATGTTTTAGAATAGAATTTCGAAGAAAAGGAGTGTATAAAATAGTAAACGATTGCTTAAAATCGAAACCTTATTCCGGGACGTTTGAAGCACGTGCAAAAAAAAAAAAAAAGAAAAAACAAAAACCGAGTGATACTTGATGTTTTTTAAAATTTTTGTGGGAAATGATCAGGCTTAGCAATTTAGAATAGAATTTCGAAGAAACATAGGGTATAAAACAGTAAAAGAGTGCGTAAAATCGAAAACCTAATTTGGAAACCCTAATCCGGGACGTTTGAAGCACGTGCTAAAAAATTGAGTAATAGTCGACATTTTAAGAAATTTTGGTTGGGAATGATTAGGCTTCATGCCTTAGAATAGAATTTCGAAGAAAAGGAGTGTATAAAATAGTAAACGATTGCTTAAAATCGAAACCTTATTCTGGGACGTTTGAAGCACTTGCAAAAAAAAAAAAAAAAAAAAAAAAAAAAAAACCGAGTAATACTTGATGTTTTTTAAAATTTTTATGGGAAATGATCAGGCTTAGTAATTTAGAATAGAATGTCGAAGAAACATAGGGTATAAAACAGTAAAAGAGGCCATAAAAACGAAAACCTAATTTGGAAACCCAAATCCTGGACGTTTGAAACACGTGCTAAAAAATCGAGTAATAGTCGACATTTTAAGAAACTTTGGTTGGGAATAATTAGGTTTCATGACTTAGAATAGAATTTCGAAGAAAAGGAGTGTATAAAATAGTAAACGATTGCTTAAAATCGAAACCTTATTCCGGGACGTTTGAAGCACGTGCAAAAAAAAAAAAAAAAAAAAAAAAACCGTGTAATACTTGATGTTTTTTAAAATTTTTGTGGGAAATGATCAGGCTTAGTAATTTAGAATAGAATGTCGAAGAAACATAGGGTATAAAACAGTAAAAGAGGGCATAAAATCGAAAACCTAATTTGGAAACCCTAATCCTCGACGTTTGAAACACGTGCTAAAAAATCGAGTAATAGTCGAGATTTTAAGAAATTTTGGTTGGGAATAATTAGGTTTCATGACTTAGAATAGAATTTCGAAGAAAAGGAGTGTATAAAATAGTAAACGATTGCTTAAAATCGAAACCTTATTCCGGGACGTTTGAAGCACGTGCAAAAAAAAAAAAAAAAAAAAAAAACCGTGTAATACTTGATGTTTTTTAAAATTTTTGTGGGAAATGATCAGGCTTAGTAATTTAGAATAGAATGTCGAAGAAACATAGGGTATAAAACAGTAAAAGAGGGCATAAAATCGAAAACCTAATTTGGAAACCCTAATCCTCGACGTTTGAAACACGTGCTAAAAAATCGAGTAATAGTCGAGATTTTAAGAAATTTTGGTTGGGAATAATTAGGTTTCATGACTTAGAATAGAATTTCGAAGAAAAGGAGTGTATAAAATAGGAAACGATTGCTTAAAATCGAAACCTTATTCCGGGAAGTTTGAAGCACGTGCAAAAAAAAAAAAAAAAAAAAAAAAACCGAGTAGTACTTGATGTTTTTGAAAATTTTTGTGGGAAAGGATCATGCTTAGTAATTTAGAATAGAATGTCGAAGAAACATAGGGTATAAAACAGTAAAAGAGGGCGTAAAATCGAAAACCTAATTTGGAAACCCTAATCCGGGACGTTTGAAGCACGTGCTAAAAAATCGAGTAATAGTCGAAATTTATAGAAATTTTGGTTGGGAATGATTAGGATTCATGTTTTAGAATAGAATTTCGAAGAAAAGGAGTGTATAAAATAGTAAACGATTGCTTAAAATCGAAACCTTATACCGGGACGTTTGAAGCACGTGCAAAAAAAAAAAAAAACAAAAAAAAACAAAAACCGAGTGATACTTGATGTTTTTTAAAATTTTTGTGGGAAATGATCAGACTTAGTAATTTAGAATAGAATTTCGAAGAAACATAGGGTATAAAACAGTAAAAGAGTGCGTAAAATCGAAAACCTAATTTGGAAACCCTAATCCGGGACGTTTGAAGCACGTGCTAAAAAATTGAGTAATAGTCGACATTTTAAGAAATTTTGGTTGGGAATGATTAGGCTTCATGCCTTAGAATAGAATTTCGAAGAAAAGGAGTGTATAAAATAGTAAACGATTGCTTAAAATCGAAACCTTATTCCGGGAAGTTTGAAGCACGTGCAAAAAAAAAAAAAAAAAAAAAACCGAGTAGTACTTGATGTTTTTGAAAATTTTTGTGGGAAAGGATCATGCTTAGTAATTTAGAATAGAATGTCGAAGAAACATAGGGTATAAAACAGTAAAAGAGGGCGTAAAATCGAAAACCTAATTTGGAAACCCTAATCCGGGACGTTTGAAGCACGTGCTAAAAAATCGAGTCATAGTCGAAATTTATAGAAATTTTGGTTGGGAATGATTAGGATTAATGTTTTAGAATAGAATTTCGAAGAAAAGGAGTGTATAAAATAGTAAACGATTGCTTAAAATCGAAACCTTATTCCGGGACGTTTGAAGCACGTGCAAAAAAAAAAAAAAAGAAAAAACAAAAACCGAGTGATACTTGATGTTTTTTAAAATTTTTGTTGGAAATGATCAGGCTTAGCAATTTAGAATAGAATTTCGAAGAAACATAGGGTATAAAACAGTAAAAGAGTGCGTAAAATCGAAAACCTAATTTGGAAACCCTAATCCGGGACGTTTGAAGCACGTGCTAAAAAATTGAGTAATAGTCGACATTTTAAGAAATTTTGGTTGGGAATGATTAGGCTTCATTACTTAGAATAGAATTTCGAAGAAAAGGAGTGTATAAAATAGTAAACGATTGCTTAAAATCGAAAACTTATTCGGGACGTTTGAAGCACGTGCAAAAAAAAAAAAAAAAACCGAGTAATACTAGACGTTTTTTAAAATTATTGTGGGAAATGATCATGCTTAGTAATTTAGAATAGAATGTCGAAGAAACATGGGGTATAAAACAGTAAAAGAGGGCATAAAATCGAAAACCTAATTTGGAAACCCTAATCCTCGACGTTTGAAACACGTGCTAAAAAATCGAGTAATAGTCGAGATTTTAAGAAATTTTGGTTGGGAATAATTAGGTTTCATGACTTAGAATAGAATTTCGAAGAAAAGGAGTGTATAAAATAGGAAACGATTGCTTAAAATCGAAACCTTATTCCGGGAAGTTTGAAGCACGTGCAAAAAAAAAAAAAAAAAAAAAAAACCGAGTAGTACTTGATGTTTTTGAAAATTTTTGTGGGAAAGGATCATGCTTAGTAATTTAGAATAGAATGTCGAAGAAACATAGGGTATAAAACAGTAAAAGAGGGCGTAAAATCGAAAACCTAATTTGGAAACCCTAATCCGGGACGTTTGAAGCACGTGCTAAAAAATCGAGTAATAGTCGAAATTTATAGAAATTTTTGTTGGGAATGATTAGGATTCATGTTTTAGAATAGAATTTCGAAGAAAAGGAGTGTATAAAATAGTAAACGATTGCTTAAAATCGAAACCTTATACCGGGACGTTTGAAGCACGTGCAAAAAAAAAAAAAACAAAAAAAAACAAAAACCGAGGGATACTTGATGTTTTTTTAAATTTTTGTGGGAAATGATCAGGCTTAGTAATTTAGAATAGAATTTCGAAGAAACATAGGGTATAAAACAGTAAAAGAGGGCGTAAAATCGAAAACCTAATTTGGAAACCCTAATCCGGGACGTTTGAAGCACGTGCTAAAAAATTGAGTAATAGTCGACATTTTAAGAAATTTTGGTTGGGAATGATTAGGCTTCATGCCTTAGAATAGAATTTCGAAGAAAAGGAGTGTATAAAATAGTAAACGATTGCTTAAAATCGAAACCTTATTCTGGGACGTTTGAAGCACTTGCAAAAAAAAAAAAAAAAAAAAAAAAAAAAAAAACCGAGTAATACTTGATGTTTTTTAAAATTTTTGTGGGAAATGATCAGGCTTAGTAATTTAGAATAGAATGTCGAAGAAACATAGGGTATAAAACAGTAAAAGAGGGCATAAAATCGAAAACCTAATTTGGAAACCCTAATCCTCGACGTTTGAAACACGTGCTAAAAAATCGAGTAATAGTCGAGATTTTAAGAAATTTTGGTTGGGAATAATTAGGTTTCATGACTTAGAATAGAATTTCGAAGAAAAGGAGTGTATAAAATAGGAAACGATTGCTTAAAATCGAAACCTTATTCCGGGAAGTTTGAAGCACGTGCAAAAAAAAAAAAAAAAAAAAAAAACCGAGTAGTACTTGATGTTTTTGAAAATTTTTGTGGGAAAGGATCATGCTTAGTAATTTAGAATAGAATGTCGAAGAAACATAGGGTATAAAACAGTAAAAGAGGGCGTAAAATCGAAAACCTAATTTGGAAACCCTAATCCGGGACGTTTGAAGCACGTGCTAAAAAATCGAGTAATAGTCGAAATTTATAGAAATTTTTGTTGGGAATGATTAGGATTCATGTTTTAGAATAGAATTTCGAAGAAAAGGAGTGTATAAAATAGTAAACGATTGCTTAAAATCGAAACCTTATACCGGGACGTTTGAAGCACGTGCAAAAAAAAAAAAAACAAAAAAAAACAAAAACCGAGGGATACTTGATGTTTTTTTAAATTTTTGTGGGAAATGATCAGGCTTAGTAATTTAGAATAGAATTTCGAAGAAACATAGGGTATAAAACAGTAAAAGAGGGCGTAAAATCGAAAACCTAATTTGGAAACCCTAATCCGGGACGTTTGAAGCACGTGCTAAAAAATTGAGTAATAGTCGACATTTTAAGAAATTTTTGTTGGGAATGATTAGGCTTCATGACTTAGAATAGAATTTCGAAGAAAAGGAGTGTATAAAATAGTAAACGATTGCTTAAAATCGAAACCTTATTCCAGGACGTTTGAAGCACGTGCAAAAAAAAAAAAAAAAAAAAAAAAAAAAACCGAGTAATACTTGATGTATTTTAAAATTTTTGTGGGAAATGATCAGGCTTAGTAATTTAGAATAGAATGTCGAAGAAACATAGGGTATAAAAAAAGTAAAAGAGGGCGTAAAATCGAAAACCTAATTTTGAAACCCTAATCCGGGACGTTTGAAGCACGTGCTAAAAAATCGAGTAATAGGCGACATTTTAAGACATTTTTTTAGGGAATGATTAGGCTTCATGACTTAGAATGGAATTTCGAAGAAAAGGAGTGTATAAAATAGTAAACGATTGCTTAAAATCGAAACCTTATTCCGGGACGTTTGAAGCACGTGCAAAAAAAAAAAAAAAAAACAAAACCGTGTAATACTTGATGTTTTTTAAAATTTTTGTGGGAAATGATCAGGCTTAGTAATTTAGAATAGAATGTCGAAGAAACATAGGGTATAAAACAGTAAAAGAGGGCATAAAATCGAAAACCTAATTTGGAAACCCTAATCCAGGACGTTTGAAACACGTGCTAAAAAATCGAGTAATAGTCGACATTTTAAGAAATTTTGGTTGGGAATAATTAGGCTTCATGACTTAGAATAGAATTTCGAAGAAAAGGAGTGTATAAAATAGTAAACAATTGCTTAAAATCGAAAAGCACGTGCAAAAAAAAAAAAAAAAAAAAAAAAACAGAGTAATACTTGATGTTTTTTAAAATTTTTGTGGGAAATGATCAGGCTTAGTAATTTAGAATAGAATGTCGAAGAAACATAGGGTATAAAACAGTAAAAGAGGGCGTAAAATCGAAAACCTAATTTGGAAACCCTAATCCGGGAAGTTTGAAGCACGTGCTAAAAAATTGAGTAATAGTCGACATTTTAAGAAATTTTTGTTGGGAATGATTTGGCTTCATGACTTAGAATAGAATTTCGAAGAAAAGGAGTGTATAAAATAGTAAACGATTGCTTAAAATCGAAACCTTATTCTCGGACGATTGAAGCACTTGCAAAAAAAAAAAAAAAAAAAAAAAAAAAAAAAAAAAAAAAACCGAGTAATACTTGATGTTGTTTAAAATTTTTGTGGGAAATGATCAGGCTTAGTAATTTAGAATAGAATGTCGAAGAAACATAGGGTATAAAACAGTAAAAGAGGCCATAAAATCGAAAACCTAATTTGGAAACCCTAATCCTGGATGTTTGAAACACGTGCTAAAAAATCGAGTAATAGTCGACATTTTAAGAAATTTTGGTTGGGAATAATTAGGTTTCATGACTTAGAATAGAATTTCGAAGAAAAGGAGTGTATAAAATAGTAAACGATTGCTTAAAATCGAAACCTTATTCCGGGAAGTTTGAAGCACGTGCAAAAAAAAAAAAAAAAAAAAAACCGAGTAGTACTTGATGTTTTTGAAAATTTTTGTGGGAAAGGATCATGCTTAGTAATTTAGAATAGATTGTCGAAGAAACATAGGGTATAAAACAGTAAAAGAGGGCGTAAAATCGAAAACCTAATTTGGAAACCCTAATCCGGGACGTTTGAAGCACGTGCTAAAAAATCGAGTAATAGTCGAAATTTATAGAAATTTTGGTTGGGAATGATTAGAATTCATGACTTAGAATAGAATTTCGAAGAAAAGGAGTGTATAAAATAGTAAACGATTGCTTAAAATCGAAACCTTATTCCAGGACGTTTGAAGCACGTGCAAAAAAAAAAAAAAAAAAAAAAAACCGAGTAATACTTGATGTATTTTAAAATTTTTGTTGGAAATGATCAGGCTTAGTAATTTAGAATAGAATGTCGAAGAAACATAGGGTATAAAACAGTAAAAGAGGGCATAAAATCGAAAACCTAATTTGGAAACCTTAATCCAGGACGTTTGAAACACGTGCTAAAAAATCGAGTAATAGTCGACATTTTAAGAAATTTTGGTTGGTTATAATTAGGCTTCATGACTTAGAATAGAATTTCAAAGAAAAGGAGTGTATAAAATAGTAAACAATTGCTTAAAATCGAAACCTTATTCCGGGACGTTTGAAGCACGTGGAAAAAAAAAAAAAAAAAAAAAAAACCGAGTAATACTTGATGTTTTTTAAAATTTTTGTGGGAAATGATCAGGCTTAGTAATTTAGAATAGAACGTCGAAGAAACATAGGGTATAAAACAGTAAAAGAGGGCATAAAATCGAAAACCTAATTTAGAAACCCTAATCCTGGACGTTTGAAACACGTGCTAAAAAATCGAGTAATAGTCGACATTTTAAGAAATTTTTGTTGGGAATAATTAGGTTTCATGACTTAGAATAGAATTTCGAAGAAAATGAGTGTATAAAATAGTAAACGATTGCTTAAAATCGAAACCTTATTCCGGGAAGTTTGAAGCACGTGCAAAAAAAAAAAAAAAAAAAAAAAAACCGAGTAGTACTTGATGTTTTTGAAAATTTTTGTGGGAAAGGATCATGCTTAGTAATTTAAAATAGAATGTCGAAGAAACATAGGGTATAAAACAGTAAAAGAGGGCGTAAAATCGAAAACCTAATTTGGAAACCCTAATCCGGGACGTTTGAAGCACGTGCTAAAAAATCGAGTAATAGTCGAAATTTATAGAAATTTTGGTTGGGAATGATTAGAATTCATGACTTAGAATAGAATTTCGAAGAAAAGGAGTGTATAAAATAGTAAACGATTGCTTAAAATCGAAACCTTATTCCAGGACGTTTGAAGCACGTGCAAAAAAAAAAAAAAAAAAAAAAAAACCGAGTAATACTTGATGTATTTTAAAATTTTTGTTGGAAATGATCAGGCTTAGTAATTTAGAATAGAATGTCGAAGAAACATAGGGTATAAAACAGTAAAAGAGGGCATAAAATCGAAAACCTAATTTGGAAACCCTAATCCTGGACGTTTGAAACACGTGCTAAAAAATCGAGTAATAGTCGACATTTTAAGAAATTTTTGTTGGGAATAATTAGGTTTCATGACTTAGAATAGAATTTCGAAGAAAAGGAGTGTATAAAATAGTAAACGATTGCTTAAAATCGAAACCTTATTCCGGGACGTTTGAAGCACGTGCAAAAAAAAAAAAAAAAAAAAACAAAAACCGAGTGATACTTGATGTTTTTTAAAATTTTTGTGGGAAATGATCAGGCTTAGTAATTTAGAATAGAATTTCGAAGAAACATAGGGTATAAAACAGTAAAAGAGGCCGTAAAATCGAAAACCTAATTTGGAAACCCTAATCCGGGACGTTTGAAGCACGTGCTAAAAAATCGAGTAATAGTCGACATTTTAAGAAATTTTGGTTGGGAATGATTAGGCTTCATGACTTAGAATAGAATTTCGAAGAAAATGAGTGTATAAAATAGTAAACGATTGCTTAAAATCGAAACCTTATTCCGGGACGTTTGAATCACTTGCAAAAAAAAAAAAAAAAAAAAAAAAACCGAGTAATACTTGATGTATTTTAAAATATTTGTTGGAAATGATCAGGCTTAGTAATTTAGAATAGAATGTCGAAGAAACATAAGGTATAAAACAGTAAAAGAGGGCATAAAATCGAAAACCTAATTTGGAAACCCTAATCCTGGACGTTTGAAACATGTGCTAAAAAATCGAGTAATAGTCGACATTTTAAGAAATTTTGGTTGGGAATAATTAGGTTTCATGACTTAGAATAGAATTTCGAAGAAAAGGAGTGTATAAAATAGTAAACGATTGCTTAAAATCGAAACCTTATTCCGGGACGTTTGAAGCACGTGCAAAAAAAAAAAAAGAAAAAACAAAAACCGAGTGATACTTGATGTTTTTTAAAATTTTTGTGGGAAATGATCAGGCTTAGTAATTTAGAATAGAATTTCGAAGAAACGTAGGGTATAAAACAGTAAAAGAGGGCGTAAAATCGAAAACCTAATTTGGAAACCCTAATCCGGGACGTTTGAAGCACGTGCTAAAAAATCGAGTAATAGTCGAAATTTATAGAAATTTTGGTTGGGAATGATTAGGATTCATGTTTTAGAATAGAATTTCGAAGAAAAGGAGTGTATAAAATAGTAAACGATTGCTTAAAATCGAAACCTTATTCCAGGACGTTTGAAGCACGTGCAAAAAAAAAAAAAAAAAAAAAAAAACCGAGTAATACTTGATGTATTTTAAAATTTTTGTTGGAAATGATCAGGCTTAGTAATTTAGAATAGAATGTCGAAGAAACATAGGGTATAAAACAGTAAAAGAGGGCGTAAAATCGAAAACCTAATTTGGAAACCTTAATCCAGGACGTTTGAAACACGTGCTAAAAAATCGAGTAATAGTCGACATTTTAAGAAATTTTGGTTGGTTATAATTAGGCTTCATGACTTAGAATAGAATTTCAAAGAAAAGGAGTGTATAAAATAGTAAACGATTGCTTAAAATCGAAACCTTATTCCGGGACGTTTGAAGCACGTGCAAAAAAAAAAAAAAAAAAAAAAAAAACCGAGTAATACTTGATGTTTTTTAAAATTTTTGTGGGAAATGATCAGGCTTAGTAATTTAGAATAGAACGTCGAAGAAACATAGGGTATAAAACAGTAAAAGAGGGCATAAAATCGAAAACCTAATTTAGAAACCCTAATCCTGGACGTTTGAAACACGTGCTAAAAAATCGAGTAATAGTCGACATTTTAAGAAATTTTGGTTGGGAATAATTAGGTTTCATGACTTAGAATAGAATTTCGAAGAAAAGGAGTGTATAAAATAGTAAACGATTGCTTAAAATCGAAACCTTATTCCGGGAAGTTTGAAGCACGTGCAAAAAAAAAAAAAAAAAAAAAAAACCGAGTAGTACTTGATGTTTTTGAAAATTTTTGTGGGAAAGGATCATGCTTATTAATTTAGAATAGAATGTCGAAGAAACATAGGGTATAAAACAGTAAAAGAGGGCGTAAAATCGAAAACCTAATTTGGAAACCCTAATCCGGGACGTTTGAAGCACGTGCTAAAAAATCGAGTAATAGTCGAAATTTATAGAAATTTTGTTTGGGAATGATTAGAATTCATGACTTAGAATAGAATTTCGAAGAAAAGGAGTGTATAAAATAGTAAACGATTGCTTAAAATCGAAACCTTATTCCAGGACGTTTGAAGCACGTGCAAAAAAAAAAAAAAAAAAAAAAAAACCGAGTAATACTTGATGTATTTTAAAATTTTTGTTGGAAATGATCAGGCTTAGTAATTTAGAATAGAATGTGGAAGAAACATAGGGTATAAAACAGTAAAAGAGGGCATAAAATCGAAAACCTAATTTGGAAACCCTAATCCTGGACGTTTGAAACACGTGCTAAAAAATCGAGTAATAGTCGACATTTTAAGAAATTTTGGTTGGGAATAATTAGGTTTCATGACTTAGAATAGAATTTCGAAGAAAAGGAGTGTATAAAATAGTAAACGATTGCTTAAAATCGAAACCTTATTCCGGGACGTTTGAAGCACGTGCAAAAAAAAAAAAAAAAAAAAACAAAAACCGAGTGATACTTGATGTTTTTTAAAATTTTTGTGGGAAATGATCAGGCTTAGTAATTTAGAATAGAATTTCGAAGAAACATAGGGTATAAAACAGTAAAAGAGGCCGTAAAATCGAAAACCTAATTTGGAAACCCTAATCCGGGACGTTTGAAGCACGTGCTAAAAAATCGAGTAATAGTCGACATTTTAAGAAATTTTGGTTGGGAATGATTAGGCTTCATGACTTAGAATAGAATTTCGAAGAAAATGAGTGTATAAAATAGTAAACGATTGCTTAAAATCGAAACCTTATTCCGGGACGTTTGAATCACTTGCAAAAAAAAAAAAAAAAAAAAAAACCGAGTAATACTTGATGTATTTTAAAATTTTTGTTGGAAATGATCAGGCTTAGTAATTTAGAATAGAATGTCGAAGAAACATAGGGTATAAAACAGTAAAAGAGGGCATAAAATCGAAAACCTAATTTTGAAACCCTAATCCTGGACGTTTGAAACATGTGCTAAAAAATCGAGTAATAGTCGACATTTTAAGAAATTTTGGTTGGGAATAATTAGGTTTCATGACTTAGAATAGAATTTCGAAGAAAAGGAGTGTATAAAATAGTAAACGATTGCTTAAAATCGAAACCTTATTCCGGGACGTTTGAAGCACGTGCAAAAAAAAAAAAAAGAAAAAACAAAAACCGAGTGATACTTGATGTTTTTTAAAATTTTTGTGGGAAATGATCAGGCTTAGTAATTTAGAATAGAATTTCGAAGAAACGTAGGGTATAAAACAGTAAAAGAGGGCGTAAAATCGAAAACCTAATTTGGAAACCCTAATCCGGGACGTTTGAAGCACGTGCTAAAAAATCGAGTAATAGTCGAAATTTATAGAAATTTTGGTTGGGAATGATTAGGATTCATGTTTTAGAATAGAATTTCGAAGAAAAGGAGTGTATAAAATAGTAAACGATTGCTTAAAATCGAAACCTTATTCCGGGACGTTTGAAGCACGTGCAAAAAAAAAAAAAAAAAAAAAACCGAGTAATACTTGATGTATTTTAAAATTTTTGTGGGAAATGATCAGGCTTAGTAATTTAGAATAGAATGTCGAAGAAACATAGGGTATAAAACAGTAAAAGAGGGCGTAAAATCGAAAACCGAATTTGGAAACCCTAATCCGGTTCGTTTGAAGCACGTGCTAAAAAATCAAGAAATAGGCGACATTTTAAGAAATTTTTGTGGGGAATGATTAGGCTTCATGACTTAGAATAGAATTTCGAAAAAAAAGGAGTGTATAAAATAGTAAACGATTGCTTAAAATCGAAACCTTATTCCGGGACGTTTGAAGCACGTGCAAAAAAAATAAAAAAATAAAAAACCGAGTAATACTAGATGTTTTTTAAAAATTTTGTGGGAAATGATCATGCATATTAATTTAGAATAGAATGTCGAAGAAACATAGGGTATAAAACAGTAAAAGAGGGCGTAAAATCGAAAACCTAATTTGGAAACCCTAATCCACGACGTTTGAAGCAGGTGCTAAAAAATCGAGTAATAGGTGACATTTTAAGAAATTTTTGTGGGGAATGACTAGGCTTCATGACTTAAAATAGAATTTCGAAAAAAAGGAGTGTATAAAACAGTAAACGATTGCTTAAAATCGAAACCTTATTCCGGGACGTTTGAAGCACGTGCAAAAAAAAAAAAAAAAAAAAAAAAAAACGGAGTAATACTAGATGTTTTTTAAAATTTTTGTTGGAAATGATAAGGCTTTTTAATTTAGAATAGAATGTCAAAGAAACATAGGGTATAAAACAGTAAAAGAGGGCGTAAAATCGAAAACCTAATTTGGAAACCCTAATCCGGGACGTTTGAAGCACGTGCTAAAAAATCGAGTAATAGGGGACATTTTAAGAAATTTTAGTGGGGAATGATTAGGCTTCATGACTTAGAATAGAATTTCGAAGAAAAGGAGGGTATAAAATAGTAGACGATTGTTTAAAATCGAAACCTTATTCCGGGACGTTTGAAGCACGTGCAAAAAAAAAAAAAAAAAAAAAAAACCGAGTAATACTAGATGTTTTTTAAAAATTTTGTGGGAAATGATCATGCTTATTAATTTAGAATAGAATGTCGAAGAAACATAGGGTATAAAACAGTAAAACATGGCGTAAAATCGAAAATCGAATTTGGAAACCCTAATCCGGGACGTTTGAAGCACGTGCTAAAAAATCAAGAAATAGGCGACATTTTAAGAAATTTTTGTGGTGAATAATTAGGCTTCATGACTTAGAATAGAATTTCGAAAAAAAGGAGTGTATAAAATAGTAAACGATTGCTTAAAATCGAAACCTTATTCCGGGACGTTTAAAGCACGTGCAAAAAAAAAAAAAAAAAAAAAAAAAACTGAGTAGTACTTGATGTTTTTTAAAATTTTTGTGGGAAATGATCAGGATTAGTAATTTAGAATAGAATGTCGAAGAAACATAGGGTATAAAACAGTAAAAGAGGGCGTAAAATCGAAAACCTAATTTGGAAACCCTAATCCGGGACGTTTGAAGCACGTGCTAAAAAATCGAGTAATAGTCGAAATTTTAAGAAATTTTTGTTGGGAATAATTAGGCTTCATGACTTAGAATGGAATTTCGAAGAAAAGGAGTGTATAAAATAGTAAACGATTGCTTAAAATCGAAACCTTATTCTGGGACGTTTGAAGCACGTGCAAAAGAAAAAAAAAAAAAAAAAAAAAAAAACCGAGTAGTACTTGATGTTTTTTAAAATTTTTGTGGGAAATGATCAGGATTAGTAATTTAGAATAGAATGTCGAAGAAACATAGGGTATAAAACAGTAAAAGAGGGCGTAAAATCGAAAACCTAATTTGGAAACCCTAATCCGGGACGTTTGAAGCACGTGCTAAAAAATCGAGTAATAGTCGAAATTTTAAGAAATTTTGGTTGGGAATGATTAGGCTTCATGACTTAGAATAGAATTTCGAATAAAAGGAGTGTATAAAATAGTAAACGATTGCTTAAAATCGAAACCTTATTCCGGGACGTTTGAAGCACGTGCAAAAAAAAAAAAAAAAAAAAAACCGAGTAATACTTGATGTTTTTTAAAATTTTTGTGGGAAATGATCAGGCTTAGTAATTTAGAATAGAATGTCGAAGAAACATAGGGTATAAAACAGTAAAAGAGGGCGTAAAATCGAAAACCTAATTTGGAAACCATAATCCGGGACGTTTGAAGCACGTGCTAAAAAATCGAGTAATAGTCGACATTTTAAGAAATTTTTGTTGGGAATGATTAGGCTTCATGACTTAGAATAGAATTTCGAAGAAAATGAGTGTATAAAATAGTAAACGATTGCTTAAAATCGAAACCTTATTCCGGGACGTTTGAAGCACGTGCAAAAAAAAAAAAAAAAAAAAAAAAAACCGAGTAATACTTGATGTTTTTTAAAATTTTTGTGGGAAATGATCAGGCTTAGTAATTTAGAATAGAATGTCGAAGAAACATAGGGTATAAAACAGTAAAAGAGGGCGTAAAATCGAAAACCTAATTTTGAAACCATAATCCGGGACGTTTGAAGCACGTGCTAAAAAATCGAGTAATAGTCGACATTTTAAGAAATTTTGGTTGGGAATGATTAGGCTTCATGACTTAGAATAGAATTTCGAAGAAAATGAGTGTATAAAATAGTAAACGATTGCTTAAAATCGAAAACTTATTCCGGGATGTTTGAAGCACGTGCAAAAAAAAAAAAAAAAAAAAAAAAAAAAACCGAGTAATACTAGACGTTTTTTAAAATTATTGTGGGAAATGATCATGCTTAGTAATTTAGAATAGAACGTCGAAGAAACATAGGTATAAAACAGTAAAAGAGGGCGTAAAATCGAAAACCTAATTTTGAAACCCTAATCCGTGACGTTTGAAGCACGTGCTAAAAAATCGAGTAATAGGCGACATTTTAAGAAATTTTTGTGGGGAATGATTAGGCTTCATGACTTAGAATAGAATTTCGAAGAAAATGAGTGTATAAAATAGTAAACGTTTGCTTAAAATAGAAACCTTATTCTGGGACGTTTGAAGCACTTGCAAAAAAAAAAAAAAAAAAAAACCGAGTAATACTAGAAGTTTTTTAAAATTTTGTGGGAAATGATCAGGCTTAGTAATTATAATAGAATGTCGAAGAAACATAGGGTATAAAACAGTAAAAGAGGGCATAAAATCGAAAACCTAATTTGGAAACCCTAATCCTGGACGTTTGAAACACGTGCTAAAAAATCGAGTAATAGTCGACATTTGAAGAAATTTTGGTTGGGAATAATTAGGTTTCATGACTTAGAATAGAATTTCGAAGAAAAGGAGTGTATAAAATAGTAAACGATTGCTTAAAATCGAAACCTTATTCCGGGACGTTTGAAGCACGTGCAAAAAAAAAAAAAAAAAAAACCGAGTAATACTTGATGTTTTTAAAATTTTTGTGGGAAATGAACAGGCTTAGTAATTTAGAATAGAATGTCGAAGAAACATAGGGTATATAACACTAAAACAGGTCGTAAAATCGAAACCCTAATTTGGAAACCCTAATCAGGGACGTTTGAAGCACGTGCTAAAAAATCGAGTAATAGGCGACATTTTAAGAAATTTTGGTGGGGAATGATTAGGCTTCATGACTAAGAATATAATTTCGAAGAAAATGAGTGTATAAAATAGTAAACGATTGCTTAAAATCGAAACCTTATTCCGGGACGTTAGAAGCACGTGCAAAAAAAAAAAAAAATAAACAAAACAAAACCGAGTAATACTAGACGTTTTTTAAAATTATTGTGGGAAATGATCATGCTTAGTAATTTAGAAGAGAATGTCGAAGAAACATAGGGTATAAAACAGTAAAAGAGGGCATAAAATCGAAAACCTAATTTGGAAACCCTAATCCGGGACGTTTGAAGCACGTGCTAAAAAATCGAGTAATAGTCGACAGTTTAAGAAATTTTGGTTGGGAATAATTAGGCTTCATGACTTAGAATGGAATTTCGAAGAAAAGGAGTGTATAAAATAGTAAACGATTGCTTAAAATCGAAACCTTATTCTGGGACGTTTGAAGCACGTGCAAAAGAAAAAAAAAAAAAAAAAAAAAAAAAACCGAGTAGTACTTGATGTTTTTTAAAATTTTTGTGGGAAATGATCAGGATTAGTAATTTAGAATAGAATGTCGAAGAAACATAGGGTATAAAACAGTAAAAGAGGGCTTAAAATCGAAAACCTAATTTGGAAACCTTATTCCAGGACGTTTGAAACACGTGCTAAAAAATCGAGTAATAGTCGACATTTTAAGAAATTTTGGTTGGTTATAATTAGGCTTCATGACTTAGAATAGAATTTCGAAGAAAAGGAGTGTATAAAATAGTAAACGATTGCTTAAAATCGAAACCTTATTCCGGGACGTTTGAAGCACGTGCAAAAAAAAAAAAAAAAAACCGAGTAGTACTTGATGTTTTTGAAAATTTTTGTGGGAAATGATCATGCTTAGTAATTTAGAATACAATGTCGAAGAAACATAGGGTATAAAACAGTAAAAGAGGGCGTAAAATCGAAAACCTAATTTGGAAACCCTAAACCGGGACGTTTGAAGCACGTGCTAAAAAATCGAGTAATAGTCGAAATTTTAAGAAATTTTGGTTGGGAATGATTAGGATTCATGACTTAGAATAGAATTTCGAAGAAAAGGAGTGTATAAAATAGTAAACGATTGCTTAAAATCGAAACCTTATTCCGGGACGTTTGAAGCACGTGCAAAAAAAAAAAAAAAAAAAACCGAGTAATACTTGATGTATTTTAAAATTTTTGTGGGAAATGATCAGGCTTAGTAATTTAGAATAGAATGTCGAAGAAACATAGGGTATAAAATAGTAAACGAGGGCGTAAAATCGAAAACCTAATTAGGAAACCCTGATTCGGGACGTTTGAACCACATGCTAAAAAATCGAGTAATAGTCGACATTTTAAGAAATTTTGGTTGGGCATGATCAGGCTTCATGACTTAGAATAGAATTTCGAAGAAAAGGAGTGTATAAAATAGTAAACGATTGCTTAAAATCGAAACCTTATTCCAAGACGTTTGAAGCACGTGCAAAAAAAAAAAAAAAAAAAAAAAACCGAGTAATACTTGATGTTTTTTAAAATTTTTGTGGGAAATGATCAGGCTTAGTAATTTAGAATAGAATGTCGAAGAAACATAGGGTATAAAACAGTAAAAGAGGGCGTAAAATCGAAAACCTAATTTGAAACCCTAATCCGGGACGTTTGAAGCACGTGGTAAAAAATCGAGTAATAGGCGACATTTTAATGAATTTTGGTTGGGAATAATTAGGCTTCATGACTTAGAATAGAATTTCGAAGAAAAGGAGTGTATAAAATAGTAAACGATTGCTTAAAATCGAAACTTTATTCCGGGAAGTCTGAAGCACGTGCAAAAAAAAAAAAAAAAAAAAAAAAAAACCGAGTAGTACTTGATGTTTTTTAAGGTTTTTGTTGGAAATGATCAGGATTAGTAATTTAGAATAGAATGTCGAAGAAACATAGGGTATAAAACAGTAAAAGAGGGCGTAAAATCGAAAACCTAATTTGGAAACCCTAATCCGGGACGTTTGAACCACGTCCTAAAAAACCGAGTAATAGTCGAAATTTTAAGAAATTTTGGATGGGAATGATTAGGCTTCATGACTTAGAATAGAATTTCGAAGAAAAGGAGTGTATAAAATAGTAAACGATTGCTTAAAATCGAAACCTTATTACGGGACGTTTGAAGCACGTGCAAAAGAAAAAAAAAAAAAAAAACCGAGTAGTACTTGATGTTTTTTAAAATTGTTGTTGGAAATGATCAGGATTAGTAAATTAGAATAGAATGTCGAAGAAACATAGGGTATAAAACAGTAAAAGAGGGCGTAAAATCGAAAACCTAATTTGGAAACCCTAATCCGGGACGTTTGAAGCACGTGCTAAAAAATCGAGTAATAGTCGAAATTTTAAGAAATTTTGGTTGGGAATGATTAGGCTTCATGACTTAGAATAGAATTTCGAAGAAAAGGAGTGTATAAAATAGTAAACGATTGCTTAAAATCGAAAACTTATTCCGGGACGTTTGAAGCACGTGGAAAAAAAAAAAAAAAAAAAAACCGAGTTATACTAGACGTTTTTTAAAATTACTGTGGGAAATGATCATGCTTAGTAATTTAGAATAGAACTTCGAAGAAACATAGGTATAAACCAGTAAAAGAGGGCGTAAAATCGAAAACCTAATTTGGAAACCCTAATCCGGGACGTTTGAAGCACGTGCTAAAAAATCGAGTAATAGTCGAAATTTTAAGAAATTTTTGTTGGGAATGATTAGGATTCATGACTTAGAATAGAATTTCGAAGAAAATGAGTTTATAAAATAGTAAACGATTGCTTAAAATCGAAACCTTATTCTGGGACGTTTGAAGCACGTGCAAAAAAAAAAAAAAAAAAAAAAAACCGAGTAGTACTTGATGTTTTTTAAAATTGTTGTTGGAAATGATCAGGATTAGTAATTTAGAATAGAATGTCGAAGAAACATAGGGTATAAAACAGTAAAAGAGGGCGTAAAATCGAAAACCTAATTTGGAAACCCTAATCCGGGACGTTTGAAGCACGTGCTAAAAAATCGAGTAATAGTCGACATTTTAAGAAATTTTGGTTGGCAATGATTAGGCTTCATTTCTTAGAATAGAATTTCGAAGAAAAGGAGTGTATAAAATACTAAACGATTGCTAAAAATCGAAACCTTATAACAGGACGTTTGAAGCACGTGCAAAAAAAAAAAAAACTAAAACCGAAAACTAATTTTGAAACCCTAATCCGGGACGTTTGAAGCACGTGCTAAAAAATCGAGTAATAGGAGACATTTTAAGACATTTTTTTGGGGAATGATTAGGCTACATGACTTAGAATCGAATTACGAAGAAAAGGAGTGTATAAAATAGTAAACGACTGCTTAAAATCGAAATCTTATTCCGGGACGTTTGAAGCACGTGCAAAAAAAAAAAAAAACAAACAAATACCGAGTAATACTAGATGTTTTTTAAAATTCTTGTGGGAAATGATCATGCTTAGTAATTTAGAATAGAATGTCGAAGAAACATAGGGTATAGAACAGTAAAAGAGAGCGTAAAATCGAAAACCTAATTTGAAACCCTAATCCGGGACGTTTGAAGCACGTGGTAAAAAATCGAGTAATAGGCGACATTTTAATGAATTTTGGTTGGGAATAAATAGGCTTCATGACTTAGAATAGAATTTCGAAGAAAAGAAGTGTATAAAAGAGTAAACGATTGCTTAAAATCGAAACCTTATTACGGGACGTTTGAAGCGCGTGCAAAAAAAAAAAAAAAAAAAAAAAAAAACCGAGTAGTACTTGATGTTTTTTAAAATTGTTGTTGGAAATGATAAGGATTAGTAATTTAGAATAGAATGTCGAAGAAACATAGGGTATAAAACAGTAAAAGAGGGCGTAAAATCGAAAACCTACTTTGGAAACCCTAATCCGGGACGTTTGAAGCACGTGCTAAAAAATCGAGTAATAGTCGAAATTTTAAGAAACTTTGGTTGGGAATAATTAGGCTTCATGACTTAGAATGGAATTTCGAAGAAAAGGAGTGTATAAAATAGTAAACGATTGCTTAAAATCGAAACCTTATTCTGTTACGTTTGAAGCACGTGCAAAAGAAAAAAAAAAAAAAAAAACCGAGTAGTACTTGATGTTTTTTAAAATTTTTGTGGGAAATGATCAGGATTAGTAATTTAGAATAGAATGTCGAAGAAACATAGGGTATAAAACAGTAAAAGAGGGCTTAAAATCGAAAACCTAATTTGGAAACCTTAATCCAGGACGTTTGAAACACGTGCTAAAAAATCGAGTAATAGTCGACATTTTAAGAAATTTTGGTTGGTTATAATTAGGCTTCATGACTTAGAATAGAATTTCGAAGAAAAGGAGTGTATAAAATAGTAAACGATTGCTTAAAATCGAAACCTTATTCCGGGACGTTTGAAGCACGTGCAAAAAAAAAAAAAAAAAACCGAGTAGTACTTGATGTTTTTGAAAATTTTTGTGGGAAATGATCATGCTTAGTAATTTAGAATACAATGTCGAAGAAACATAGGGTATAAAACAGTAAAAGAGGGCGTAAAATCGAAAACCTAATTTGGAAACCCTAAACCGGGACGTTTGAAGCACGTGCTAAAAAATCGAGTAATAGTCGAAATTTTAAGAAATTTTGGTTGGGAATGATTAGGATTCATGACTTAGAATAGAATTTCGAAGAAAAGGAGTGTATAAAATAGTAAACGATTGCTTAAAATCGAAACCTTATTCCGGGACGTTTGAAGCACGTGCAAAAAAAAAAAAAAAAAAACCGAGTAATACTTGATGTATTTTAAAATTTTTGTGGGAAATGATCAGGCTTAGTAATTTAGAATAGAATGTCGAAGAAACATAGGGTATAAAATAGTAAACGAGGGCGTAAAATCGAAAACCTAATTAGGAAACCCTGATTCGGGACGTTTGAACCACATGCTAAAAAATCGAGTAATAGTCGACATTTTAAGAAATTTTGGTTGGGCATGATCAGGCTTCATGACTTAGAATAGAATTTCGAAGAAAAGGAGTGTATAAAATAGTAAACGATTGCTTAAAATCGAAACCTTATTCCAAGACGTTTGAAGCACGTGCAAAAAAAAAAAAAAAAAAAAAAAACCGAGTAATACTTGATGTTTTTTAAAATTTTTGTGGGAAATGATCAGGCTTAGTAATTTAGAATAGAATGTCGAAGAAACATAGGGTATAAAACAGTAAAAGAGGGCGTAAAATCGAAAACCTAATTTGAAACCCTAATCCGGGACGTTTGAAGCACGTGGTAAAAAATCGAGTAATAGGCGACATTTTAATGAATTTTGGTTGGGAATAATTAGGCTTCATGACTTAGAATAGAATTTCGAAGAAAAGGAGTGTATAAAATAGTAAACGATTGCTTAAAATCGAAACTTTATTCCGGGACGTCTGAAGCACGTGCAAAAAAAAAAAAAAAAAAAAAAAACCCGAGTAGTACTTGATGTTTTTTAAGGTTTTTGTTGGAAATGATCAGGATTAGTAATTTAGAATAGAATGTCGAAGAAACATAGGGTATAAAACAGTAAAAGAGGGCGTAAAATCGAAAACCTAATTTGGAAACCCTAATCCGGGACGTTTGAACCACGTGCTAAAAAACCGAGTAATAGTCGAAATTTTAAGAAATTTTGGATGGGAATGATTAGGCTTCATGACTTAGAATAGAATTTCGAAGAAAAGGAGTGTATAAAATAGTAAACGATTGCTTAAAATCGAAACCTTATTACGGGACGTTTGAAGCACGTGCAAAAAAAAAAAAAAAAAAAAAAAACCGAGTAGTACTTGATGTTTTTTAAAATTGTTGTTGGAAATGATCAGGATTAGTAAATTAGAATAGAATGTCGAAGAAACATAGGGTATAAAACAGTAAAAGAGGGCGTAAAATCGAAAACCTAATTTGGAAACCCTAATCCGGGACGTTTGAAGCACGTGCTAAAAAATCTAGTAATAGTCGAAATTTTAAGAAATTTTGGTTGGGAATGATTAGGCTTCATGACTTAGAATAGAATTTCGAAGAAAAGGAGTGTATAAAATAGTAAACGATTGCTTAAAATCGAAAACTTATTCCGGGACGTTTGAAGCACGTGGAAAAAAAAAAAAAAAAACCGAGTTATACTAGACGTTTTTTAAAATTACTGTGGGAAATGATCATGCTTAGTAATTTAGAATAGAACTTCGAAGAAACATAGGTATAAACCAGTAAAAGAGGGCGTAAAATCGAAAACCTAATTTGGAAACCCTAATCCGGGACGTTTGAAGCACGTGCTAAAAAATCGAGTAATAGCCGAAATTTTAAGAAATTTTTGTTGGGAATGATTAGGATTCATGACTTAGAATAGAATTTCGAAGAAAATGAGTGTATAAAACCGTAAACGATTGCTTAAAATCGAAACCTTATTCTGGGACGTTTGAAGCACGTGCAAAAAAAAAAAAAAAAAAAAAAACCGAGTAGTACTTGATGTTTTTTAAAATTGTTGTTGGAAATGATCAGGATTAGTAATTTAGAATAGAATGTCGAAGAAACATAGGGTATAAAACAGTAAAAGAGGGCGTAAAATCGAAAACCTACTTTGGAAACCCTAATCCGGGACGTTTGAAGCACGTGCTAAAAAATCGAGTAATAGTCGAAATTTTAAGAAACTTTGGTTGGGAATGATTAGGCTTCATGACTTAGAATAGAATTTCGAAGAAAAGGAGTGTATAAAATAGTAAACGATTGCTTCAAATCGAAAACTTATTCCGGGACGTTTGAAGCACGTGGAAAAAAAAAAAAAAACCGAGTAATACTAGACGTTTTTCAAAATTATTTTGGGAAATGATCATGCTTAGTAATTTAGAATAGAACGTCGAAGAAACATAGGGTATAAACCAGTAAAAGAGGGCGTAAACTCGAAAACCTAATTTGGAAACCCTAATCCGGGAAGTTTGAAGCACGTGCTAAAAAATCGAGTAATAGGCGACATTTTAAGAAATTTTTTTGGGGAATGATTAGGCTTCATGACTTAGAATAGAATTTCGAAGAAAATGAGTGTATAAAATAGTAAACGTTTGCTTAAAATCGAAACCTTATTCCGGGACGTTTGAAGCACGTGCAAAAAAAATAAATAAATAAATAAAAACCGAGTAATACTAGATGCTTTTTAAAATTATTGTTGGAAATGATCATGCTTAGTAATTTAGAATAGAATGTCGAAGAAACATAGGTTATAAAATAGTAAAAGAGGGCGTAAAATCGAAAACCTAATTTGGAAACCCTAATCCGGGACGTTTGAAGCACGTGCTAAAAAATCGTGTAATAGTCGACATTTTAAGAAATTTTGGTTGGGAATAATTAGGCTTCATGACTTAGAATAGAATTTCGAAGAAAAGGAGTGTATAAAATAGTAAACGATTGCTTAAAATCGAAACCTTATTCCGGGACGTTTGAAGCACGTGCAAAAAAAAAAAAAAAAAAAAAAAACCGAGTAGTACTTGATGTTTTTTAAAATTGTTGTTGGAAATGATCAGGATTAGTAATTTAGAATAGAATGTCGAAGAAACATAGGGTATAAAACAGTAAAAGAGGGCGTAAAATCGAAAACCTACTTTGGAAACCCTAATCCGGGACGTTTCAAGCACGTGCTAAAAAATCGAGTAATAGTCGAAATTTTAAGAAACTTTGGTTGGGAATGATTAGGCTTCATGACTTAGAATAGAATTTCAAAGAAAAGGAGTGTATAAAATAGTAAACGATTGCTTAAAATCGAAAACTTATTCCGGGACGTTTGAAGCACGTGGAAAAAAAAAAAAAAAAACCGAGTAATACTAGACGTTTTTCAAAATTATTGTGGGAAATGATCAGGATTAGTAATTTAGAATAGAACGTCGAAGAAACATAGGGTATAAACATGTAAAAGAGGGCGTAAAATCGAAAACCTAATTTGGAAACCCTAATCCGGGACATTTGAAGCACGTGCTAAAAAATCGAGTAATAGTCGAAATTTTAAGAAACTTTGGTTGGGAATGATTAGGCTTCATGACTTAGAATAGAATTTCGAAGAAAAGGAGTGTATAAAATAGTAAACGATTGCTTAAAATCGAAAACTTATTCCGGGACGTTTGAAGCACGTGGAAAAAAAAAAAAAAAACCGAGTAATACTAGACGTTTTTCAAAATTATTTTGGGAAATGATCATGCTTAGTAATTTAGAATAGAACGTCGAAGAAACATAGGGTATAAACCAGTAAAAGAGGGCGTAAACTCGAAAACCTAATTTGGAAACCCTAATCCGGGAAGTTTGAAGCACGTGCTAAAAAATCGAGTAATAGGCGACATTTTAAGGAATTTTTTTGGGGAATGATTAGGCTTCATGACTTAGAATAGAATTTCGAAGAAAATGAGTGTATAAAATAGTAAACGTTTGCTTAAAATCGAAACCTTATTCCGGGACGTTTGAAGCACGTGCAAAAAAAATAAATAAATAAATAAAAACCGAGTAATACTAGATGCTTTTTAAAATTATTGTTGGAAATGATCATGCTTAGTAATTTAGAATAGAATGTCGAAGAAACATAGGTTATAAAATAGTAAAAGAGGGCGTAAAATCGAAAACCTAATTTGGAAACCCTAATCCGGGACGTTTGAAGCACGTGCTAAAAAATCGTGTAATAGTCGACATTTTAAGAAATTTTGGTTGGGAATAATTAGGCTTCATGACTTAGAATAGAATTTCGAAGAAAAGGAGTGTATAAAATAGTAAACGATTGCTTAAAATCGAAACCTTATTCCGGGACGTTTGAAGCACGTGCAAAAAAAAAAAAAAAAAAAAAAAACCGAGTAGTACTTGATGTTTTTTAAAATTGTTGTTGGAAATGATCAGGATTAGTAATTTAGAATAGAATGTCGAAGAAACATAGGGTATAAAACAGTAAAAGAGGGCGTAAAATCGAAAACCTACTTTGGAAACCCTAATCCGGGACGTTTCAAGCACGTGCTAAAAAATCGAGTAATAGTCGAAATTTTAAGAAACTTTGGTTGGGAATGATTAGGCTTCATGACTTAGAATAGAATTTCAAAGAAAAGGAGTGTATAAAATAGTAAACGATTGCTTAAAATCGAAAACTTATTCCGGGACGTTTGAAGCACGTGGAAAAAAAAAAAAAAAAACCGAGTAATACTAGACGTTTTTCAAAATTATTGTGGGAAATGATCAGGATTAGTAATTTAGAATAGAACGTCGAAGAAACATAGGGTATAAACAAGTAAAAGAGGGCGTAAAATCGAAAACCTAATTTGGAAACCCTAATCCGGGACGTTTGAAGCACGTGCTAAAAAATCGAGTAATAGTCGAAATTTTAAGAAACTTTGGTTGGGAATGATTAGGCTTCATGACTTAGAACAGAATTTTGAAGAAAAGGAGTGTATAAAATAGTAAACGATTGCTTAAAATCGAAAACTTATTCCGGGACGTTTGAAGCACGTGGAAAAAAAAAAAAAATACCGAGTAATACTAGACGTTTTTCAAAATTATTGTGGGAAATGATCATGCTTTGTAATTTAGAATAGAACGTCGAAGAAACATAGGGTATAAACCAGTAAAAGAGGGCGTAAAATCGAAAACCTAATTTGGAAACCCTAATCCGGGACGTTTCAAGCACGTGCTAAAAAATCGAGTAATAGTCGAAATTTTAAGAAATTTTGGTTGGGAATGATTAGGATTCATGACTTAGAATAGAATTTCGAAGAAAAGGAGTGTATAAAATAGTAAACGATTGCTTAAAATCGAAACCTTATTCCGGGACGTTTGAAGCACGTGCAAAAAAAAAAAAAAAAAAAAAAAAACCGAGTAGTACTTGATGTTTTTGAAAATTTTTGTGCGAAATGATCATGCTTAGTAAATTTAGAATACAATGTCGAAGAAACATAGGGTATAAAACAGTAAAAGAGGGCATAAAATCGAAAACCTAATTTGGAAACCCTAATCCAGGACGTTTGAAGCACGTGCTAAAAAATCGAGTAATAGTCGAAATTTTAAGAAATTTTTGTTGGGAATGATTAGGATTCATGACTTAGAATAGAATTTGGAAGAAAAGGAGTGTATAAAATAGTAAACGATTGCTTAAAATCGAAACCTTATTCCGGGACGTTTGAAGCATGTGCAAAAAAAAAAAAAAAAAAAAAAAAACCGAGTAATACTTGATGTATTTTAAAATTTTTGTGGGAAATGATCAGGCTTAGTAATTTAGAATAGAATGTCGAAGAAACATAGGGTATAAAAAAGTAAAAGAGGGCGTAATATCGAAAACCTAATTTGGAAACCCTAATCCGAGACGTTTGAAGCACGTGCTAAAAAATCAAGTAATAGTCGACATTTTAATAAATTTTTGTTGGCAATGATTAGGCTTCATTTCTTAGAATAGAATTTCGAAGTAAAGGAGTGTATAAAATAGTAAACGATTGCTAAAAATCGAAACCTTATAACGGGACGTTTGAAGCACGTGCAAAAAAAAAAAAACTAAATCCGAGTAATACTTGATGTTTTTTAAAATTTTTGTGGGAAATTATCAGGCTTAGTAATTTAGAATAGAATGTCGAAGAAACATAGGGAATAAAACAGTAAAAGAGGGCATAAAATCGAAAACCTAATTTGGAAACCCTAATCCAGGACGTTTGAAACACGTGCTAAAAAATCGAGTAATAGTCGACATTTTAAGAAATTTTGGTTGGGAACAATTAGGCTTCATGACTTAGAATAGAATTTCGAAGAAAAGGAGTGTATAAAATAGTAAATGATTGCTAATAATCGAAACCTTATTCCGGGACGTTTGAAGCTCGTGCAAAAAAAAAAAAAAAAAAAAAAAAAAACCGAGTAATACTAGACGTTTTTTAAAATTATTGTGGGAAATGATCATGCTTAGTAATTTAGAATAGAATGTCGAAGAAACATAGGGTATAAAACAGTAAAAGAGGGCGTAAAATCGAAAACCTAATCTTGAAACCCTAATCCGGGACGTTTGAAGCACGTGCTAAAAAATCGAGTAATAGGAGACATTTTAATACATTTTTTTAGGGAATGATAAGGCTACATGACTTAGAATCGAATTTCGAAGAAAAGGAGGTTATAAAATAGTAAACGACTGCTTAAAATCGAAACCTTATTCCGGGACGTTTGAAGCACGTGCAAAAAAAAAAAAAAAACAAACAAAAACCGAGTAATACTAGATGTTTTTTAAAATTCTTGTGGGAAATGATCATGCTTAGTAATTTAGAATAGAATGTCGAAGAAACATAGGGTATAAAACAGTAAAAGAGGGCGTAAAATCGTAAACCTAATTTGGAAACCCTAATCCGGGAAGTTTGAAGCTCGTGTTAAGAAATCGAGTAATAGGCAACATTTTAAGAAATTTTTGTTGGGAATGATTAGGCTTCATGACTAAGAATAGAATTTCGAAGAAAATGAGTGTATAAAATAGTAAACGATTGCTTAAAATCGAAAACTTATTCCGGGAGGTTTGAAGCACGTGCAAAAAAAAAAAAAAAAAAAAAACGAGTAATACTTGACGTTTTTTAAAATTATTGTGGGAAATGATCATGCTTAGTAATTTAGAATAGAACGTCGAAGAAATATAGGTATAAAACAGTAAAAGAGGGCGTAAAATCGAAAACCTAATTTGGAAACCCTAATTCGGGACGTTTGAAGCACGTGCTAAAAAATCGAGTAATAAGCGACATTTTAAGAAATTTTTGTGGGGAATGATTAGGCTTCATGACTTAGAATAGAATTTCGAAGAAAATGAGTGTATAAAATAGTAAACGTTTGCTTACAATCGAAACCTTATTCCGGGACGTTTGAAGCACGTGCAGAAAAAGAAAAAAAAAAAAAAAACAAAAACCGAGTAATACTAGATGCTTTTTAAAATTATTGTTGGAAATGATCATGCTTAGTAATTTAGAATAGAATGTCGAAGAAACATAGGGTATAAAACAGTAAAAGAGGGCGTAAAATCGAAAACCTAATTTGGAAACCCTAATCCGGGACGTTTGAAGCACGTGCTAAAAAATCGAGTAATAGTCGACATTTTAAGAAATTTTTGTTGGGAATGATTAGGCTTCATGAGTTAGAATAGAATTTCGAAGAAAATGAGTGTATAAAATAGTAAACGATTGTTTAAAATCGAAACCTTATTCCGGGACGTTTGAAGCACGTGCAAAAAAAAAAAAAAAAAAAAAAACCGAGTAGTACTTGATGTTTTTTAAAATTTTTATGGGAAATGATCAGGATTAGTAATTTAGAATAGAATGTCGAAGAAACATAGGGTATAAAACAGTAAAAGAGGGCATAAAATCGAAAACCTAATTTGGAAACCCTAATCCAAGACGTTTGAAACACGTACTAAAAAATCGAGTAATAGTCGAAATTTTAAGAAATTTTGGTTGGGAATGATTAGGATTCATGACTTAGAATAGAATTTTGAAGAAAAGGAGTGTATAAAATAGTAAACGATTGCTTAAAATCGAAACCTTATTCCGGGACGTTTGAAGCACGTGCAAAAAAAAAAAAAAAAAAAAAAAAAAACCGAGTAATACTTGATGTATTTTAAAATTTTTGTGGGAAATGATCAGGCTTAGTAATTTAGAATAGAATGTCGAAGAAACATAGGGTATAAAAAAGTAAAAGAGGGCGTAAAATTGAAAACCTAATTTGGAAACCCTAAACCGGGACGTTTGAAGCACGTGCTAAAAAATCGAGTAATAGTCGAAATTTTAAGAAATTTTGGTTGGGAATGATTAGGATTCATGACTTAGAATAGAATTTCGAAGAAAAGGAGTGTATAAAATAGTAAACGATTGCTTAAAATCGAAACCTTATTCCGGGACGTTTGAAGCACGTGCAAAAAAAAAAAAAAAAAAAACCGAGTAATACTTGATGTATTTTAAAATTTTTGTGGGAAATGATCAGGCATAGTAATTTAGAATAGAATGTCGAAGAAACATAGGGTATAAAACACTAAAAGAGGTCGTAAAATCGAAACCCTAATTTGGAAACCGTAATCTGGGACGTTTGAAGAACGTGCTTAAAAATCGAGTAATAGGCGACATTTTAAGACATTTTTGTGGGGAATGATTAGGCTTCATGACTTAGAATAGAATTTCGAAGAAAAGGAGTGTATAAAATAGTAAACGATTGCTTAAAATCGAAACCTTATTCCGGGACGTTTGAAGTACGTATCAAAAAAAAAAAAAAAACCGAGTAGTACTAGATGATTTTAAAACTTTTGTTGGTAATTATTAGGATTAGTAATTTAGAATAGAATGTCGAAGAAACATAAGGTATAAAACACTAAAAGTGGTCGTAAAATTGAAACCCTAATTTGAAAACCCTAATCCGGGACGTTTGAAACACGTGCTAAAAATTTGAGTAATAGGCGTCATTTTAAGAAATTTTGGTGGGTTATGATTAGGCTTCATGACTTAGAATAGAATTTCGAAGAAAATGAGTGTATAAAATAGTAAACGATTGCTTAAAATCGAAACATTATTCCAGGACGTTTGAAGCACGTGCAAAAAAAAAAAAAAAAACAAAAACCGAGTAATACTAGATGTTTTTTAAAATTATTGTTGGAAATGATCATGCTTAGTAATTTAGAATAGAATGTCGAAGAAACATAGGGTCTAAAACAGTAAAAGAGGGCGTAAAATCGAAAACCTAATTTGGAAACCCTAATCCAGGACGTTTGAAACACGTGCTAAAAAATCGAGTAATAGTCGTCATTTTAAGAAATTTTTGTTGGGAATAATTAGGCTTCATGACTTACAATAGAATTTCGAAGAAAAGGAGTGTATAAAATAGTAAACGAATGCTTAAAATCGAAACCTTATTCCGGGACGTTTGAAGCACGTGCAAAAAAAAAAAAAAAAAAAACCGAGTAATACTTGATGTTTTTAAAATATTTGTGGGAAATGATCAGGCTTAGTAATTTAGAATAGAATTTCGAAGAAACATAGGGTATAAAACAGTAAAAGTGGGCGTAAAATCGAAAACCTAATTTGGAAACCCTAATCCAGGACGTTTGAAACACGTGCTAAAAAATCGAGTAATAGTCGACATTTTAAAAAATATTGGTTGGGAATAATTAGGCTTCATCGCTTAGAATAGAATTTCGAAGAAAAAGGAGTGTATAAAATAGTAAACGATTGCTTAAAATCGAAACCTTATTCCGGAACGTTCGACGAACGTGAAAAAAAAAAAAATCGAGTAATACTTGATGTTTTTTAAAATTTTTGTGGGAAATGATCAGGCTTAGTAATTTAGAATAGAGTTTCGAAGAAACATAGGGTATAAAATAGTAAAAGAGGGCGTAAAATGGAAAACCTAATTTGGAAACCCTAATCCGGGGCGTTTGAAGCATGTGCTAAAAAATCAAGTAATAGGCGACATTTTAAGAAATTTTGGTGGGGAATGATTAGGCTTCATGACTAAGAATAGAATTTCGAAGAAAATGAGTGTATAAAATAGTAAACGATTGCTTAAAATCGAAACCTTATTTCGGGACGTTTGAAGCACGTGCAAAAAAAAAAAAAATCGAGTAATACTTGATGTTTTTTAAAATTTTTGTGTGAAATGATCAGGCTTAGTAATTTAGAATAGAATGTCGAAGAAACATAGGGTATAAAACAGTAAAAGTGGGCGTAAAATCGAAAACCTAATTTGGAAACCTAATCCGGGACGTTTGAAGCACGTGCTAAAAAATCGAGTAATAGTCGACATTTTAAGAAATTTTGGTTGGGAATGATTAGACTTCTTGACTTAGAATAGAATTTCGAAGAAATGGAGTGTATAAAATAGTAAACGATTGCTTAAAATCGAAACCTTATTCCGGGATGTTTGAAGCACGTGCAAAAAAAAAAAAAAAACAAAAACAAAAACCGAGTAATACTAGACGTTTTTTAAAATTATTGTCGGAAATGATCATGCTTAGTAATTTAGAATAGAATGTCGAAGAAACATAGGGTATAAAACAGTAAAAGAGGGCGTAAAATCGAAAACCTAATTTGGAAATTTTGGTTGGGAATGATTGAGTAATAGTCGACATTTTAAGAAATTTTGGTTGGGAATGATTAGGCTTCATGACTTAGAATAGAATTTCGAAGAAAAGGAGTGTATAAAATAGTAAACGATTGCTTAAAATCGAAACCTTATTCCTGGACGTTTGAAGCACGTGCAAAAAAAAAAATAATAAAAAAAACCGAGTAATACTTGATGTTTTTAAAATTTTTGTGGGAAATGATCAGGCTTAGTAATTTAGAATAGAATTTCGAAGAAACATAGGGTATAAAATAGTAAAAGAGGGCGTAAAATCGAAAACCTAATTTGGAAACCCTAATCCGGGACGTTTGAAGCACGTGCTAAAAAATAGAGTAATAGTCGACATTTCAAGAAATTTTGGTTGGGAATGATTAGACTTCATGACTTAGAATAGAATTTCGAAGAAAAGGAGTGTATAAATAGTAAACGATTGCTTAAAATCGAAACCTTATTCCGGGATGTTTGAAGCACGTGCAAAAAAAAAAAAAAAAAACAAAAACAAAAACCGAGTAATACTAGACGTTTTTTAAAATTATTGTCGGAAATGATCATGCTTAGTAATTTAGAATAGAATGTCAAAGAAACATAGGGTATAAAACAGTAAAAGAGGGCATAAAATCGAAAACCTAATTTGGAAACCCTAATCCGGGACGTTTGAAGCACGTGCTAAAAAATCGAGTAATAGTCGACAGTTTAAGAAATTTTGGTTGGGAATAATTAGGCTTCATGACTTAGAATGGAATTTCGAAGAAAAGGAGTGTATAAAATAGTAAACGATTGCTTAAAATCGAAACCTTATTCTGGGACGTTTGAAGCACGTGCAAAAGAAAAAAAAAAAAAAAAAAAAAAAAACCGAGTAGTACTTGATGTTTTTTAAAATTTTTGTGGGAAATGATCAGGATTAGTAATTTAGAATAGAATGTCGAAGAAACATAGGGTATAAAACAGTAAAAGAGGGCTTAAAATCGAAAACCTAATTTGGAAACCTTATTCCAGGACGTTTGAAACACGTGCTAAAAAATCGAGTAATAGTCGACATTTTAAGAAATTTTGGTTGGTTATAATTAGGCTTCATGACTTAGAATAGAATTTCGAAGAAAAGGAGTGTATAAAATAGTAAACGATTGCTTAAAATCGAAACCTTATTCCGGGACGTTTGAAGCACGTGCAAAAAAAAAAAAAAAAAAACCGAGTAGTACTTGATGTTTTTGAAAATTTTTGTGGGAAATGATCATGCTTAGTAATTTAGAATACAATGTCGAAGAAACATAGGGTATAAAACAGTAAAAGAGGGCGTAAAATCGAAAACCTAATTTGGAAACCCTAAACCGGGACGTTTGAAGCACGTGCTAAAAAATCGAGTAATAGTCGAAATTTTAAGAAATTTTGGTTGGGAATGATTAGGATTCATGACTTAGAATAGAATTTCGAAGAAAAGGAGTGTATAAAATAGTAAACGATTGCTTAAAATCGAAACCTTATTCCGGGACGTTTGAAGCACGTGCAAAAAAAAAAAAAAAAAAAACCGAGTAATACTTGATGTATTTTAAAATTTTTGTGGGAAATGATCAGGCTTAGTAATTTAGAATAGAATGTCGAAGAAACATAGGGTATAAAATAGTAAACGAGGGCGTAAAATCGAAAACCTAATTAGGAAACCCTGATTCGGGACGTTTGAACCACATGCTAAAAAATCGAGTAATAGTCGACATTTTAAGAAATTTTGGTTGGGCATGATCAGGCTTCATGACTTAGAATAGAATTTCGAAGAAAAGGAGTGTATAAAATAGTAAACGATTGCTTAAAATCGAAACCTTATTCCAAGACGTTTGAAGCACGTGCAAAAAAAAAAAAAAAAAAAAAAAACCGAGTAATACTTGATGTTTTTTAAAATTTTTGTGGGAAATGATCAGGCTTAGTAATTTAGAATAGAATGTCGAAGAAACATAGGGTATAAAACAGTAAAAGAGGGCGTAAAATCGAAAACCTAATTTGAAACCCTAATCCGGGACGTTTGAAGCACGTGGTAAAAAATCGAGTAATAGGCGACATTTTAATGAATTTTGGTTGGGAATAATTAGGCTTCATGACTTAGAATAGAATTTCGAAGAAAAGGAGTGTATAAAATAGTAAACGATTGCTTAAAATCGAAACTTTATTCCGGGAAGTCTGAAGCACGTGCAAAAAAAAAAAAAAAAAAAAAAAAAACCGAGTAGTACTTGATGTTTTTTAAGGTTTTTGTTGGAAATGATCAGGATTAGTAATTTAGAATAGAATGTCGAAGAAACATAGGGTATAAAACAGTAAAAGAGGGCGTAAAATCGAAAACCTAATTTGGAAACCCTAATCCGGGACGTTTGAACCACGTCCTAAAAAACCGAGTAATAGTCGAAATTTTAAGAAATTTTGGATGGGAATGATTAGGCTTCATGACTTAGAATAGAATTTCGAAGAAAAGGAGTGTATAAAATAGTAAACGATTGCTTAAAATCGAAACCTTATTACGGGACGTTTGAAGCACGTGCAAAAGAAAAAAAAAAAAAAAAACCGAGTAGTACTTGATGTTTTTTAAAATTGTTGTTGGAAATGATCAGGATTAGTAAATTAGAATAGAATGTCGAAGAAACATAGGGTATAAAACAGTAAAAGAGGGCGTAAAATCGAAAACCTAATTTGGAAACCCTAATCCGGGACGTTTGAAGCACGTGCTAAAAAATCGAGTAATAGTCGAAATTTTAAGAAATTTTGGTTGGGAATGATTAGGCTTCATGACTTAGAATAGAATTTCGAAGAAAAGGAGTGTATAAAATAGTAAACGATTGCTTAAAATCGAAAACTTATTCCGGGACGTTTGAAGCACGTGGAAAAAAAAAAAAAAAAAAAAAACCGAGTTATACTAGACGTTTTTTAAAATTACTGTGGGAAATGATCATGCTTAGTAATTTAGAATAGAACTTCGAAGAAACATAGGTATAAACCAGTAAAAGAGGGCGTAAAATCGAAAACCTAATTTGGAAACCCTAATCCGGGACGTTTGAAGCACGTGCTAAAAAATCGAGTAATAGTCGAAATTTTAAGAAATTTTTGTTGGGAATGATTAGGATTCATGACTTAGAATAGAATTTCGAAGAAAATGAGTTTATAAAATAGTAAACGATTGCTTAAAATCGAAACCTTATTCTGGGACGTTTGAAGCACGTGCAAAAAAAAAAAAAAAAAAAAAAAACCGAGTAGTACTTGATGTTTTTTAAAATTGTTGTTGGAAATGATCAGGATTAGTAATTTAGAATAGAATGTCGAAGAAACATAGGGTATAAAACAGTAAAAGAGGGCGTAAAATCGAAAACCTAATTTGGAAACCCTAATCCGGGACGTTTGAAGCACGTGCTAAAAAATCGAGTAATAGTCGACATTTTAAGAAATTTTGGTTGGCAATGATTAGGCTTCATTTCTTAGAATAGAATTTCGAAGAAAAGGAGTGTATAAAATACTAAACGATTGCTAAAAATCGAAACCTTATAACAGGACGTTTGAAGCACGTGCAAAAAAAAAAAAAAACTAAAACCGAAAACTAATTTTGAAACCCTAATCCGGGACGTTTGAAGCACGTGCTAAAAAATCGAGTAATAGGAGACATTTTAAGACATTTTTTTGGGGAATGATTAGGCTACATGACTTAGAATCGAATTACGAAGAAAAGGAGTGTATAAAATAGTAAACGACTGCTTAAAATCGAAACCTTATTCCGGGACGTTTGAAGCACGTGCAAAAAAAAAAAAAAAACAAACAAATACCGAGTAATACTAGATGTTTTTTAAAATTCTTGTGGGAAATGATCATGCTTAGTAATTTAGAATAGAATGTCGAAGAAACATAGGGTATAGAACAGTAAAAGAGAGCGTAAAATCGAAAACCTAATTTGAAACCCTAATCCGGGACGTTTGAAGCACGTGGTAAAAAATCGAGTAATAGGCGACATTTTAATGAATTTTGGTTGGGAATAAATAGGCTTCATGACTTAGAATAGAATTTCGAAGAAAAGAAGTGTATAAAAGAGTAAACGATTGCTTAAAATCGAAACCTTATTACGGGACGTTTGAAGCGCGTGCAAAAAAAAAAAAAAAAAAAAAAAAAAAACCGAGTAGTACTTGATGTTTTTTAAAATTGTTGTTGGAAATGATAAGGATTAGTAATTTAGAATAGAATGTCGAAGAAACATAGGGTATAAAACAGTAAAAGAGGGCGTAAAATCGAAAACCTACTTTGGAAACCCTAATCCGGGACGTTTGAAGCACGTGCTAAAAAATCGAGTAATAGTCGAAATTTTAAGAAACTTTGGTTGGGAATAATTAGGCTTCATGACTTAGAATGGAATTTCGAAGAAAAGGAGTGTATAAAATAGTAAACGATTGCTTAAAATCGAAACCTTATTCTGTTACGTTTGAAGCACGTGCAAAAGAAAAAAAAAAAAAAAAAACCGAGTAGTACTTGATGTTTTTTAAAATTTTTGTGGGAAATGATCAGGATTAGTAATTTAGAATAGAATGTCGAAGAAACATAGGGTATAAAACAGTAAAAGAGGGCTTAAAATCGAAAACCTAATTTGGAAACCTTAATCCAGGACGTTTGAAACACGTGCTAAAAAATCGAGTAATAGTCGACATTTTAAGAAATTTTGGTTGGTTATAATTAGGCTTCATGACTTAGAATAGAATTTCGAAGAAAAGGAGTGTATAAAATAGTAAACGATTGCTTAAAATCGAAACCTTATTCCGGGACGTTTGAAGCACGTGCAAAAAAAAAAAAAAAAAACCGAGTAGTACTTGATGTTTTTGAAAATTTTTGTGGGAAATGATCATGCTTAGTAATTTAGAATACAATGTCGAAGAAACATAGGGTATAAAACAGTAAAAGAGGGCGTAAAATCGAAAACCTAATTTGAAACCCTAATCCGGGACGTTTGAAGCACGTGGTAAAAAATCGAGTAATAGGCGACATTTTAATGAATTTTGGTTGGGAATAAATAGGATTCATGACTTAGAATAGAATTTCGAAGAAAAGGAGTGTATAAAATAGTAAACGATTGCTTAAAATCGAAACCTTATTCCGGGACGTTTGAAGCACGTGCAAAAAAAAAAAAAAAAAAAACCGAGTAATACTTGATGTATTTTAAAATTTTTGTGGGAAATGATCAGGCTTAGTAATTTAGAATAGAATGTCGAAGAAACATAGGGTATAAAATAGTAAACGAGGGCGTAAAATCGAAAACCTAATTAGGAAACCCTGATTCGGGACGTTTGAACCACATGCTAAAAAATCGAGTAATAGTCGACATTTTAAGAAATTTTGGTTGGGCATGATCAGGCTTCATGACTTAGAATAGAATTTCGAAGAAAAGGAGTGTATAAAATAGTAAACGATTGCTTAAAATCGAAACCTTATTCCAAGACGTTTGAAGCACGTGCAAAAAAAAAAAAAAAAAAAAAAACCGAGTAATACTTGATGTTTTTTAAAATTTTTGTGGGAAATGATCAGGCTTAGTAATTTAGAATAGAATGTCGAAGAAACATAGGGTATAAAACAGTAAAAGAGGGCGTAAAATCGAAAACCTAATTTGAAACCCTAATCCGGGACGTTTGAAGCACGTGGTAAAAAATCGAGTAATAGGCGACATTTTAATGAATTTTGGTTGGGAATAATTAGGCTTCATGACTTAGAATAGAATTTCGAAGAAAAGGAGTGTATAAAATAGTAAACGATTGCTTAAAATCGAAACTTTATTCCGGGACGTCTGAAGCACGTGCAAAAAAAAAAAAAAAAAAAAAAAACCCGAGTAGTACTTGATGTTTTTTAAGGTTTTTGTTGGAAATGATCAGGATTAGTAATTTAGAATAGAATGTCGAAGAAACATAGGGTATAAAACAGTAAAAGAGGGCGTAAAATCGAAAACCTAATTTGGAAACCCTAATCCGGGACGTTTGAACCACGTGCTAAAAAACCGAGTAATAGTCGAAATTTTAAGAAATTTTGGATGGGAATGATTAGGCTTCATGACTTAGAATAGAATTTCGAAGAAAAGGAGTGTATAAAATAGTAAACGATTGCTTAAAATCGAAACCTTATTACGGGACGTTTGAAGCACGTGCAAAAAAAAAAAAAAAAAAAAAAAAACCGAGTAGTACTTGATGTTTTTTAAAATTGTTGTTGGAAATGATCAGGATTAGTAAATTAGAATAGAATGTCGAAGAAACATAGGGTATAAAACAGTAAAAGAGGGCGTAAAATCGAAAACCTAATTTGGAAACCCTAATCCGGGACGTTTGAAGCACGTGCTAAAAAATCTAGTAATAGTCGAAATTTTAAGAAATTTTGGTTGGGAATGATTAGGCTTCATGACTTAGAATAGAATTTCGAAGAAAAGGAGTGTATAAAATAGTAAACGATTGCTTAAAATCGAAAACTTATTCCGGGACGTTTGAAGCACGTGGAAAAAAAAAAAAAAAAACCGAGTTATACTAGACGTTTTTTAAAATTACTGTGGGAAATGATCATGCTTAGTAATTTAGAATAGAACTTCGAAGAAACATAGGTATAAACCAGTAAAAGAGGGCGTAAAATCGAAAACCTAATTTGGAAACCCTAATCCGGGACGTTTGAAGCACGTGCTAAAAAATCGAGTAATAGCCGAAATTTTAAGAAATTTTTGTTGGGAATGATTAGGATTCATGACTTAGAATAGAATTTCGAAGAAAATGAGTGTATAAAACCGTAAACGATTGCTTAAAATCGAAACCTTATTCTGGGACGTTTGAAGCACGTGCAAAAAAAAAAAAAAAAAAAAAAAACCGAGTAGTACTTGATGTTTTTTAAAATTGTTGTTGGAAATGATCAGGATTAGTAATTTAGAATAGAATGTCGAAGAAACATAGGGTATAAAACAGTAAAAGAGGGCGTAAAATCGAAAACCTACTTTGGAAACCCTAATCCGGGACGTTTGAAGCACGTGCTAAAAAATCGAGTAATAGTCGAAATTTTAAGAAACTTTGGTTGGGAATGATTAGGCTTCATGACTTAGAATAGAATTTCGAAGAAAAGGAGTGTATAAAATAGTAAACGATTGCTTCAAATCGAAAACTTATTCCGGGACGTTTGAAGCACGTGGAAAAAAAAAAAAAAACCGAGTAATACTAGACGTTTTTCAAAATTATTTTGGGAAATGATCATGCTTAGTAATTTAGAATAGAACGTCGAAGAAACATAGGGTATAAACCAGTAAAAGAGGGCGTAAACTCGAAAACCTAATTTGGAAACCCTAATCCGGGAAGTTTGAAGCACGTGCTAAAAAATCGAGTAATAGGCGACATTTTAAGAAATTTTTTTGGGGAATGATTAGGCTTCATGACTTAGAATAGAATTTCGAAGAAAATGAGTGTATAAAATAGTAAACGTTTGCTTAAAATCGAAACCTTATTCCGGGACGTTTGAAGCACGTGCAAAAAAAATAAATAAATAAATAAAAACCGAGTAATACTAGATGCTTTTTAAAATTATTGTTGGAAATGATCATGCTTAGTAATTTAGAATAGAATGTCGAAGAAACATAGGTTATAAAATAGTAAAAGAGGGCGTAAAATCGAAAACCTAATTTGGAAACCCTAATCCGGGACGTTTGAAGCACGTGCTAAAAAATCGTGTAATAGTCGACATTTTAAGAAATTTTGGTTGGGAATAATTAGGCTTCATGACTTAGAATAGAATTTCGAAGAAAAGGAGTGTATAAAATAGTAAACGATTGCTTAAAATCGAAACCTTATTCCGGGACGTTTGAAGCACGTGCAAAAAAAAAAAAAAAAAAAAAAAACCGAGTAGTACTTGATGTTTTTTAAAATTGTTGTTGGAAATGATCAGGATTAGTAATTTAGAATAGAATGTCGAAGAAACATAGGGTATAAAACAGTAAAAGAGGGCGTAAAATCGAAAACCTACTTTGGAAACCCTAATCCGGGACGTTTCAAGCACGTGCTAAAAAATCGAGTAATAGTCGAAATTTTAAGAAACTTTGGTTGGGAATGATTAGGCTTCATGACTTAGAATAGAATTTCAAAGAAAAGGAGTGTATAAAATAGTAAACGATTGCTTAAAATCGAAAACTTATTCCGGGACGTTTGAAGCACGTGGAAAAAAAAAAAAAAAAACCGAGTAATACTAGACGTTTTTCAAAATTATTGTGGGAAATGATCAGGATTAGTAATTTAGAATAGAACGTCGAAGAAACATAGGGTATAAACATGTAAAAGAGGGCGTAAAATCGAAAACCTAATTTGGAAACCCTAATCCGGGACATTTGAAGCACGTGCTAAAAAATCGAGTAATAGTCGAAATTTTAAGAAACTTTGGTTGGGAATGATTAGGCTTCATGACTTAGAATAGAATTTCGAAGAAAAGGAGTGTATAAAATAGACGATTGTTTAAAATCGAAACCTTATTCCGGGACGTTTGAAGCACGTGCAAAAAAAAAAAAAAAAAAAAAAACCGAGTAGTACTTGATGTTTTTTAAAATTTTTATGGGAAATGATCAGGATTAGTAATTTAGAATAGAATGTCGAAGAAACATAGGGTATAAAACAGTAAAAGAGGGCATAAAATCGAAAACCTAATTTGGAAACCCTAATCCAAGACGTTTGAAACACGTACTAAAAAATCGAGTAATAGTCGAAATTTTAAGAAATTTTTTTTGGGAATGATTAGGATTCATGACTTAGAATAGAATTTTGAAGAAAAGGAGTGTATAAAATAGTAAACGATTGCTTAAAATCGAAACCTTATTCCGGGACGTTTGAAGCACGTGCAAAAAAAAAAAAAAAAAAAAAAAAAAAACCGAGTAATACTTGATGTATTTTAAAATTTTTGTGGGAAATGATCAGGCTTAGTAATTTAGAATAGAATGTCGAAGAAACATAGGGTATAAAAAAGTAAAAGAGGGCGTAAAATTGAAAACCTAATTTGGAAACCCTAAACCGGGACGTTTGAAGCACGTGCTAAAAAATCGAGTAATAGTCGAAATTTTAAGAAATTTTGGTTGGGAATGATTAGGATTCATGACTTAGAATAGAATTTCGAAGAAAAGGAGTGTATAAAATAGTAAACGATTGCTTAAAATCGAAACCTTATTCCGGGACGTTTGAAGCACGTGCAAAAAAAAAAAAAAAAAAACCGAGTAATACTTGATGTATTTTAAAATTTTTGTGGGAAATGATCAGGCATAGTAATTTAGAATAGAATGTCGAAGAAACATAGGGTATAAAACACTAAAAGAGGTCGTAAAATCGAAACCCTAATTTGGAAACCGTAATCTGGGACGTTTGAAGAACGTGCTTAAAAATCGAGTAATAGGCGACATTTTAAGACATTTTTGTGGGGAATGATTAGGCTTCATGACTTAGAATAGAATTTCGAAGAAAAGGAGTGTATAAAATAGTAAACGATTGCTTAAAATCGAAACCTTATTCCGGGACGTTTGAAGTACGTATCAAAAAAAAAAAAAAAACCGAGTAGTACTAGATGATTTTAAAACTTTTGTTGGTAATTATTAGGATTAGTAATTTAGAATAGAATGTCGAAGAAACATAGGGTATAAAACAGTAAAAGAGGGCGTAAAATCGAAAACCTAATTTGGAAACCCTAATCCGGGACGTTTGAAGCACGTGCTAAAAAATCGAGTAATAGTCGACATTTTAAGAAATTTTGGTTGGGAATGATTAGACTTCATGACTTAGAATAGAATTTCGAAGAAAAGGAGTATATAAAATAGTAAACGATTGCTTAAAATCGAAACCTTATTCCGGGACGTTTGAAGCACGTGCAAAAAAAAAAAAAAAAAAAAAACCGAGTAATACTTGATGTTTTTTAAAATTTTTGTGGGAAATGATCAGGCTTAGTAATTTAGAATAGAATGTCGACGAAACATAGGGTATATAACACTAAAAGAGGTCGTAAAATCGAAACCCTAATTTGGAAACGCTAATCCGGGACGTTTGAAGCACGTGCTAAAAAATCGAGTAATAGTCGACATTTTAAGAAATTTTGGTTGGGAATGATTAGGCTTCATGACTTAGAATAGAATTTCGAAGAAAAGGAGTGTATAAAATAGTAAACGATTGCTTAAAATCGAAACCTTATTCCGGGACGTTTGAAGCACGTGCAAAAAAAAAAAAAAAAAAAACCGAGTAATACTTGATGTTTTTAAAATTTTTGTGGGAAATGAACAGGCTTAGTAATTTAGAATAGAATGTCGAAGAAACATAGGGTATATAACACTAAAACAGGTCGTAAAATCGAAACCCTAATTTGGAAACCCTAATCAGGGACGTTTGAAGCACGTGCTAAAAAATCGAGTAATAGGCGACATTTTAAGAAATTTTGGTGGGGAATGATTAGGCTTCATGACTAAGAATATAATTTCGAAGAAAATGAGTGTATAAAATAGTAAACGATTGCTTAAAATCGAAACCTTATTCCGGGACGTTAGAAGCACGTGCAAAAAAAAAAAAAAATAAACAAAACAAAACCGAGTAATACTAGACGTTTTTTAAAATTATTGTGGGAAATGATCATGCTTAGTAATTTAGAATAGAATGTCGAAGAAACATAGGGTATAAAACAGTAAAAGAGGGCGTAAAATCGAAAACCTAATTTGGGAACCCTAATCCTGGACGTTTGAAGCACGTGCTAAAAAATCGAGTAATAGGCGACAATTTAAGAAATTTTTCTGGGGAATGATTAGGCTTCATGAGTTAGAATAGAATTTCGAAAAAAAGGAGTCTATAAAATAGTAAACGATTGATTAAAATCAAAACCTTATTCCGGGACGTTTGAAGCACGTGCAAAACAAAAAAAAAAAAAAAAAAAAAAAACCGAGTAGTACTTGATGATTTTTTGAAATTTTTGTGGGAAATGATTAGGATTAGTAATTTAGAATAGAATGTCGAAGAAACATAGGGTATAAAACAGTAAAAGAGGGCGTAAAATCGAAAACCTAATTTGGAAACCCTAATCCGGGACGTTTGAAGCACGTGCTAAAAAATCGAATATTAGTCGACATTTTAAGAAATTTTGGTTGGGAATGATTAGACTTCATGACTTAGAATAGAATTTCGAAGAAAAGGAGTGTATAAAATAGTAAACGATTGCTTAAAATCGAAACCTTATTCCGGGACGTTTGAAGCACGTGCAAAAAAAAAAAAAAAAAAAAAAAACCGAATAATACTTGATGGTTTTTAAAATTTTTGTGGGAAATGATCAGGCTTAGTAATTTAGAATAGAATGTCGACGAAACATAGGGTATATAACACTAAAAGAGGTCGTAAAATCGAAACCCTAATTTGGAAACGCTAATCCGGGACGTTTGAAGCACGTGCTAAAAAATCGAGTAATAGGCGACATTTTAAGAAATTTTGGTGGGGAATGATTAGGCTTCATGACTAAGAATAGAATTTCGAAGAAAATGAGTGTATAAAATAGTAAACAATTGCTTAAAATCGAAACCTTATTCCGGGACGTTTGAAGCACGTGCAAAAAAAAAAAAAAAAACAAAAATCGAGTAATACTAGACGCTTTTTAAAATTATTGTGGGAAATGATCATGCTTAGTAATTTAGAATAGAATGTCGAAGAAACATAGGGTATAAAACAGTAAAAGAGGGCGTAAAATCGAAAACCTAATTTGGAAACCCTAATCCTGGACGTTTGAAGCACGTGCTAAAAAATCGAGTAATAGGCGACAATTTAAGAAATTTTTCTGGGGAATGATTAGGCTTCATGAGTTAGAATAGAATTTCGAAGAAAAGGAGTCTATAAAATAGTAAACTATTGCTTAAAATCAAAACCTTATTCCGGGACGTTTGAAGCACGTGCAAAAAAAAAAAAAAAAAAAAAAACCGAGTAATACTTGATGTTTTTAAAATTTTTGTGGGAAATGATCAAGCTTAGTAATTTAGAATAGAATGTCGAAGAAACATAGGGTATATAACACTAAAAGAGGTCGTAAAATCGAAACCCTAATTTGGAAACCCTAATCCGGGACGTTTGAACCACGTGCTAAAAAATCGAGTAATAGGCGACATTTTAAGAAATTTTGGTGGGGAATGATTAGGCTTCATGACTAAGAATAGAATTTCGAAGAAAATGAGTGTATAAAATAGTAAACGATTGCTTAAAATCGAAACCTTATTCCGGGACGTTTGAAGCACGTGCAAAAAAAAAAAAAAAAACAAAAATCGAGTAATACTAGACGCTTTTTAAAATTATTGTGGGAAATGATCATGCTTAGTAATTTAGAATAGAATGTCGAAGAAACATAGGGTATAAAATAGTAAATGAGGGCGTAAAATCGAAAACCTAATTTGGAAATTTTTGCTGGGAATGATTGAGTAATAGTCGACATTTTAAGAAATTTTGGTTGGGAATGATTAGGCTTCATGACTTAGAATAGAATTTCGAAGAAAAGGAGTGTATAAAATAGTAAACGATTGCTTAAAATCGAAACCTTATTCCTGGACGTTTGAAGCACGTGCAAAAAAAAAAAAAAAAAAAAACCCGAGTAATACTTGATGTTTTTAAAATTTTTGTGGGAAATGATCAGGCTTAGTAATTTAGAATAGAATGTCGAAGAAACATAGGGTATATAACACTAAAACAGGTCGTAAAATCGAAACCCTAATTTGGAAACCCTAATCAGGGACGTTTAAGCACGTGCTAAAAAATCGAGTAATAGGCGACATTTTAAGAAATTTTGGTGGGGAATGATTAGGCTTCATGACTAAGAATAGAATTTCGAAGAAAATGAGTGTATAAAATAGTAAACAATTGCTTAAAATCGAAACCTTATTCCGGGACGTTAGAAGCACGTGCAAAAAAAAAAAAAAAAAAAAAAAACAAAACCGAGTAATACTAGACGTTTTTTAAAATTATTGTGGGAAATGATCATGCTTAGTAATTTAGAATAGAATGTCGAAGAAACATAGGGTATAAAACAGTAAAAGAGGGCGTAAAATCGAAAACCTAATTTGGAAACCCTAATCCTGGACGTTTGAAGCACGTGCTAAAAAATCGAGTAATAGGCGACAATTTAAGAAATTTTTCTGGGGAATGATTAGGCTTCATGAGTTAGAATAGAATTTCGAAGAAAAGGAGTCTATAAAATAGTAAACTATTGCTTAAAATCAAAACCTTATTCCGGGACGTTTGAAGCACGTGCAAAAAAAAAAAAAAAAAAAAAACCGAGTAATACTTGATGTTTTTAAAATTTTTGTGGGAAATGATCAGGCTTAGTAATTTAGAATAGAATGTCGAAGAAACATAGGGTATATAACACTAAAACAGGTCGTAAAATCGAAACCCTAATTTGGAAACCCTAAGCAGGGACGTTTGAATCACGTGCTAAAAAATCGAGTAATAGGCGACATTTTAAGAAATTTTGGTGGGGAATGATTAGGCTTCATGACTAAGAATAGAATTTCAAAGAAAATGAGTGTATAAAATAGTAAACGATTGCTTAAAATCGAAACCTTATTCCGGGACGTTAGAAGCACGTGCAAAAAAAAAAAAAAAACAAAACAAAACAAAACCGAGTAATACTAGACGTTTTTTAAAATTATTGTGGGAAATGATCATGCTTAGTAATTTAGAATAGAATGTCGAAGAAACATAGGGTATAAAACAGTAAAAGAGGGCGTAAAATCGAAAACCTAATTTGGAAACCCTAATCCTGGACGTTTGAAGCACGTGCTAAAAAATCGAGTAATAGGCGACAATTTAAGAAATTTTTCTGGGGAATGATTAGGCTTCATGAGTTAGAATAGAATTTCGAAGAAAAGGAGTCTATAAAATAGTAAACTATTGCTTAAAATCAAAACCTTATTCCGGGACGTTTGAAGCACGTGCAAAAAAAAAAAAAAAAAAAAAACCGAGTAATACTTGATGTTTTTAAAATTTTTGTGGGAAATGATCAAGCTTAGTAATTTAGAATAGAATGTCGAAGAAACATAGGGTATATAACACTAAAAGAGGTCGTAAAATCGAAACCCTAATTTGGAAACCCTAATCCGGGACGTTTGAACCACGTGCTAAAAAATCGAGTAATAGGCGACATTTTAAGAAATTTTGGTGGGGAATGATTAGGCTTCATGACTAAGAATAGAATTTCGAAGAAAATGAGTGTATAAAATAGTAAACGATTGCTTAAAATCGAAACCTTATTCCGGGACGTTTGAAGCACGTGCAAAAAAAAAAAAAAAACAAAAATCGAGTAATACTAGACGCTTTTTAAAATTATTGTGGGAAATGATCATGCTTAGTAATTTAGAATAGAATGTCGAAGAAACATAGGGTATAAAATAGTAAATGAGGGCGTAAAATCGAAAACCTAATTTGGAAATTTTTGCTGGGAATGATTGAGTAATAGTCGACATTTTAAGAAATTTTGGTTGGGAATGATTAGGCTTCATGACTTAGAATAGAATTTCGAAGAAAAGGAGTGTATAAAATAGTAAACGATTGCTTAAAATCGAAACCTTATTCCTGGACGTTTGAAGCACGTGCAAAAAAAAAAAAAAAAAAAAACCCGAGTAATACTTGATGTTTTTAAAATTTTTGTGGGAAATGATCAGGCTTAGTAATTTAGAATAGAATGTCGAAGAAACATCTGGTTTATAACACTAAAACAGGTCGTAAAATCGAAACCCTAATTTGGAAACCCTAATCAGGGACGTTTGAAGCACGTGCTAAAAAATCGAGTAATAGGCGACATTTTAAGAAATTTTGGTGGGGAATGATTAGGCTTCATGACTAAGAATAGAATTTCGAAGAAAATGAGTGTATAAAATAGTAAACAATTGCTTAAAATCGAAACCTTATTCCGGGACGTTAGAAGCACGTGCAAAAAAAAAAAAAAAAAAAAAAAACAAAACCGAGTAATACTAGACGTTTTTTAAAATTATTGTGGGAAATGATCATGCTTAGTAATTTAGAATAGAATGTCGAAGAAACATAGGGTATAAAACAGTAAAAGAGGGCGTAAAATCGAAAACCTAATTTGGAAACCCTAATCCTGGACGTTTGAAGCACGTGCTAAAAAATCGAGTAATAGGCGACAATTTAAGAAATTTTTCTGGGGAATGATTAGGCTTCATGAGTTAGAATAGAATTTCGAAGAAAAGGAGTCTATAAAATAGTAAACTATTGCTTAAAATCAAAACCTTATTCCGGGACGTTTGAAGCACGTGCAAAAAAAAAAAAAAAAAAAAAAAACCGAGTAATACTTGATGTTTTTAAAATTTTTGTGGGAAATGATCAGGCTTAGTAATTTAGAATAGAATGTCGACGAAACATAGGGTATATAACACTAAAAGAGGTCGTAAAATCGAAACCCTAATTTGGAAACGCTAATCCGGGACGTTTGAAGCACGTGCTAAAAAATCGAGTAATAGGCGACATTTTAAGAAATTTTGGTGGGGAATGATTAGGCTTCATGACTAAGAATAGAATTTCGAAGAAAATGAGTGTATAAAATAGTAAACGATTGCTTAAAATCGAAACCTTATTCCGGGACATTTGAAGCACGTGCAAAAAAAAAAAAAAAAAAAACCGAGTAATACTTGATGTTTTTTAAAATTTTTGTGGGAAATGATCAGGCTTAGTAATTTAGAATATAATGTCGAAGAAACATAGGGTATAAAACACTAAAAGAGGTCGTAAAATCGAAACACTAATTTGGAAACTCTAATCCGGGACGTTTGAAGCACGTGCTAAAAAATCGAGTAATATGCGACATTTTAAGAAATTTTGGTGGGGAATGATTAGGCTTCATGAGTTAGAATAGAATTTCGAAGAAAATGAGTGTATAAAATAGTAAACGATTGCTTAAAATCGAAACCTTATTCCGGGACGTTTGAAGCACGTGCAAAAAAAAAAAAAAAAAAAAAAAAAAAACCGAGTAATACTTGATGTTTTTTAAAATTTTTGTGGGAAATGATCAGGCTTAGTAATTTAGAATAGAATGTCGACGAAACATAGGGTATATAACACTAAAAGAGGTCGTAAAATCGAAACCCTAATTTGGAAACGCTAATCCGGGACGTTTGAAGCACGTGCTAAAAAATCGAGTAATAGGCGACATTTTAAGAAATTTTGGTGGGGAATGATTAGGCTTCATGACTAAGAATAGAATTTCGAAGAAAATGAGTGTATAAAATAGTAAACGATTGCTTAAAATCGAAACCTTATTCCGGGACGTTTGATGCACGTGCAAAAAAAAAAAAAAAAAAAAAACCAACTAATACTAGACGTTTTTTAAAATTATTGTGGGAAATGATCATGCTTAGTTAGAATAGAATGTCGAAGAAACATAGGGTATAAAACACTAAAAGAGGGCGTAAAATCGAAAACCTAATTTGGAAACCCTAATTCGGGACGTTTGAAGCACGTGCTAAAAAATCGAGTAATAGGCGACAATTTAAGAAATTTTTCTGGGGAATGATTAGGCATCATGAGTTAGAATAGAATTTCGAAGAAAAGGAGTCTATAAAATAGTAAACGATTGCTTAAAATCGAAACCTTATTCCGGGACGTTTGAAGCACATGCAAAAAAAAAAAAAAAAAAAAAAAAACCGAGTAATGCTTGATGTTTTTTAAACTTTTTGTGGGAAATCATCAGGATTAGTAATTTAGAATAGAATGTCGAAGAAACATAGGGTATAAAACAGTAAAAGGGGCGTAAAATCGAAAACCTAATTAGGAAATCCTAATCCGGGACGTTTGAAGCACGTGCTAAAAAATCGAGTAATAGGCGACATTTTAAGAAATTTTAGTGGGGAATGATTAGGCTTCATAACTAAGAATAGAATTTCGAAGAAAATGAGTGTATAAAATAGTAAACGATTGCTTAAAATCGAAACCTTATTTTGGGACGTTTGAAGCACGTGCAAAAAAAAAAAAAAAAAACAAAAACCGAGTAATACTAGACGTTTTTTAAAATTATTGTGGGAAATGATCATGCTTAGTTAGAATAGAATGTCGAAGAAACATAGGGTATAAAACAGTAAAAGAGGGCGTAAAATCGAAAATCTAATTTGGAAACCCTAATCCGGGACATTTGAAGCACGTGCTAAAAAATCGAGTAATAGGCGACATTTTAAGAAATTTTGGTGGGGAATGATTAGGCTTTATGACTGAGAATAGATTTTCGAAGAAAATGAGTGTATAAAATAGTAAACGATTGCTTAAAATCGAAACCTTATTCCGGGACGTTTGAAGCACGTGCAAAAAAAAAAGAAAAAAAAAATCGAGTAATACTAGACGCTTTTTAAAATTATTGTGGGAAATGATCATGCTTAGTAATTTAGAATAGAATGTCGAAGAAACATAGGGTATAAAATAGTAAATGAGGGCGTAAAATCGAAAACCTAATTTGGAAATTTTTGATTGGAATGATTGAGTAATAGTCGACATTTTAAGAAATTTTGGTTGGGAATGATTAGGCTTCATGACTTACAATAGAATTTCGAAGAAAAGGAGTGTATAAAATAGTAAACGATTGCTTAAAATCGAAACCTTATTCCTGGACGTTTGAAGCACGTGCAAAAAAAAAAAAAAAAAAAAAAAAAACCCGAGTAATACTTGATGTTTTTAAAATTTTTGTGGGAAATGATCAGGCTTAGTAATTTAGAATAGAATGTCGAAGAAACATAGGGTATATAACACTAAAACAGGTCGTAAAATCGAAACCCTAATTTGGAAACCCTAATCAGGGACGTTTGAAGCACGTGCTAAAAAATCGAGTAATAGGCGACATTTTAAGACATTTTGGTGGGGAATGATTAGGCTTCATGACTAAGAATAGAATTTCGAAGAAAATGAGTGTATAAAATAGTAAACAATTGCTTAAAATCGAAACCTTATTCCGGGACGTTAGAAGCACGTGCAAAAAAAAAAAAAAAAAAAAAAAACAAAACCGAGTAATACTAGACGTTTTTTAAAATTATTGTGGGAAATGATCATGCTTAGTAATTTAGAATAGAATGTCGAAGAAACATAGGGTATAAAACAGTAAAAGAGGGCGTAAAATCGAAAACCTAATTTGGAAACCCTAATCCTGGACGTTTGAAGCACGTGCTAAAAAATCGAGTAATAGGCGACAATTTAAGAAATTTTTCTGGGGAATGATTAGGCTTCATGAGTTAGAATAGAATTTCGAAGAAAAGGAGTCTATAAAATAGTAAACTATTGCTTAAAATCAAAACCTTATTCCGGGACGTTTGAAGCACGTGCAAAAAAAAAAAAAAAAAAAAAAAACCGAGTAATACTTGATGTTTTTAAAATTTTTGTGGGAAATGATCAGGCTTAGTAAATTAGAATAGAATGTCGACGAAACATAGGGTATATAACACTAAAAGAGGTCGTAAAATCGAAACCCTAATTTGGAAACGCTAATCCGGGACGTTTGAAGCACGTGCTAAAAAATCGAGTAATAGGCGACATTTTAAGAAATTTTGGTGGGGAATGATTAGGCTTCATGACTAAGAATAGAATTTCGAAGAAAATGAGTGTATAAAATAGTAAACGATTGCTTAAAATCGAAACCTTATTCCGGGACGTTTGAAGCACGTGCAAAAAAAAAAAAAAAAAAAACCGAGTAATACTTGATGTTTTTTAAAATTTTTGTGGGAAATGATCAGGCTTAGTAATTTAGAATAGAATGTCGAAGAAACATAGGGTATAAAACACTAAAAGAGGTCGTAAAATCGAAACACTAATTTGGAAACTCTAATCCGGGACGTTTGAAGCACGTGCTAAAAAATCGAGTAATATGCGACATTTTAAGAAATTTTGGTGGGGAATGATTAGGCTTCATGAGTTAGAATAGAATTTCGAAGAAAATGAGTGTATAAAATAGTAAACGATTGCTTAAAATCGAAACCTTATTCCGGGACGTTTGAAGCACGTGCAAAAAAAAAAAAAAAAAAAAAAAACCGAGTAATACTTGATGTTTTTTAAAATTTTTGTGGGAAATGATCAGGCTTAGTAATTTAGAATAGAATGTCGACGAAACATAGGGTATATAACACTAAAAGAGGTCGTAAAATCGAAACCCTAATTTGGAAACGCTAATCCGGGACGTTTGAAGCACGTGCTAAAAAATCGAGTAATAGGCGACATTTTAAGAAATTTTGGTGGGGAATGATTAGGCTTCATGACTAAGAATAGAATTTCGAAGAAAATGAGTGTATAAAATAGTAAACGATTGCTTAAAATCGAAACCTTATTCCGGGACGTTTGATGCACGTGCAAAAAAAAAAAAAAAATAAAAAACCAACTAATACTAGACGTTTTTTAAAATTATTGTGGGAAATGATCATGCTTAGTTAGAATAGAATGTCGAAGAAACATAGGGTATAAAACACTAAAAGAGGGCGTAAAATCGAAAACCTAATTTGGAAACCCTAATTCGGGACGTTTGAAGCACGTGCTAAAAAATCGAGTAATAGGCGACAATTTAAGAAATTTTTCTGGGGAATGATTAGGCATCATGAGTTAGAATAGAATTTCGAAGAAAAGGAGTCTATAAAATAGTAAACGATTGCTTAAAATCGAAACCTTATTCCGGGACGTTTGAAGCACATGCAAAAAAAAAAAAAAAAAAAAAAAAACCGAGTAATGCTTGATGTTTTTTAAACTTTTTGTGGGAAATCATCAGGATTAGTAATTTAGAATAGAATGTCGAAGAAACATAGGGTATAAAACAGTAAAAGGGGCGTAAAATCGAAAACCTAATTAGGAAATCCTAATCCGGGACGTTTGAAGCACGTGCTAAAAAATCGAGTAATAGGCGACATTTTAAGAAATTTTAGTGGGGAATGATTAGGCTTCATAACTAAGAATAGAATTTCGAAGAAAATGAGTGTATAAAATAGTAAACGATTGCTTAAAATCGAAACCTTATTTTGGGACGTTTGAAGCACGTGCAAAAAAAAAAAAAAACAAAAACCGAGTAATACTAGACGTTTTTTAAAATTATTGTGGGAAATGATCATGCTTAGTTAGAATAGAATGTCGAAGAAACATAGGGTATAAAACAGTAAAAGAGGGCGTAAAATCGAAAATCTAATTTGGAAACCCTAATCCGGGACATTTGAAGCTCGTGCTAAAAAATCGAGTAATAGGCGACATTTTAAGAAATTTTGGTGGGGAATGATTAGGCTTTATGACTGAGAATAGATTTTCGAAGAAAATGAGTGTATAAAATAGTAAACGATTGCTTAAAATCGAAACCTTATTCCGGGACGTTTGAAGCACGTGCAAAAAAAAAAAGAAAAAAAAAAAAAAACCGAGTAATACTTGATGTTTTTTAAAATTTTTGTGGGAAATGATTAGGCTTAGTAATTTAGAATAGAATGTCGAAGAAACATAGGGTATAAAATAGTAAAAGTGGGCGTAAAATCGAAAACCTAATTTGGAAACCCTAATCCGGGACGTTTGAAACTCATGCTAAAATATTGAGTAATAGTCGACATTTTAAGAAATTTTTGTTGAGAATAATTAGGCTTCATGACTTAGAATAGAATTTCGAAGAAAAGGAGTGTATAAAATAGTAAACGATTGCTTAAAATCGAAACCTTATTCCAGGACGTTTGAAGCACGTGCAAAAAAAAAAAAAAAAAAAAAAAAAAAAAAAAAAAAAAAAAAAAAAAAAAAACCGAGTAATACTTGATGTTTTTTAAAATTTTTGTGGTTAATGATCAGGCTTAGTAATTTAGAATAGAATTTCGAAGAAACATAGGGTATAAAACAGTAAAAGAGGGCGTAAAATCGAAAACCTAATTTGGAAGCCCTAATCCAGGACGTTTGAAACACGTGCTAAAAAATCGAGTAATAGTCGACATTTTAAGAAATTTTGGTTGGGAATAATTATGCTTCATGACTTAGAATAGAATTTCGAAGAAAAGGAGTGTATAAAATAGTAAACGATTGCTTAAAATCGAAACCTTATTCTGGGACGTTCGAAGCACGTGCAAAAAAAAAAAAAAAAAAAAAAAACCGAGTAATACTTGATGTTTTTTAAAATTTTTGTGGGAAATGATCATGCTTAGTAATTTAGAATAGAATGTCGAAGAAACATAGGGTATAAAACAGTAAAAGAGGGCGTAAAATCGAAAACCTAATTTGGAAATTTCTGTTGGGAATGATTGAGTAATAGTCGACATTTTAAGAAATTTTTGTTGGGAATGATTAAGCTTCATGACTTAGAATAGAATTTCGAAGAAAAGGAGTGTATAAAATAGTAAACGATTGCTTAAAATCGAAACCTTATTCCTGGACGTTTGAAGCACGTGCAAAAAAAAAAAAAAAAAAAAAAAACCCGAGTAATACTTGATGTTTTTAAAATTTTTGTGGGAAATGATCAGGCTTTAGAATTTCGAAGAAAATGAGTGTATAAAATAGTAAACGATTGCTTAAATTCAAACCTTATTCCGGGACGTTTGAAGCACGTGCAAAAAAAAAAAAAAAAAACCAAGTAATACTAGACGTTTTTTAAATTTTTTTTGGGGAATGATCAAGCTTGACGGCTTAGAATAGAATGTCGTAGTAACATAGTGTATAAAACATGAATAGAGTTTTTAAAATCGAAACCCTAATTTGGAAATCCTAATCTAGGATGTTTGAAGCACGTGCTAAAAAATCGAGTAAAATAGTAAAGAGTGGTTAAAATTGAAAACCTAATTTGGAAACCCTAATCCAGGGCGTTTGAAGCATGTGCTAAATAAACTGAGTAACAGTCTTCGTTTTTCAAAATTTTATGGGGAATGATCAGGCACAATGATTTAGAATTGAAATTCGAAGAAACGAAGTGCATAAAACAGTAAAAGAGTGCTTATAATGGAAACCCTAATCTAGAATGTTAGAAGCACGTGCAAAAAAATCCGAGTACAGCTCGACATTTGTCAAAATTTTTGTCAATATTGATCAGGCTCGATGATTTATAATAGAATGTCAAAGAAACGGAGTGTATAATAGTAAAAGAGTGCTTAAAATTAAAACAATAATTTGGAAACCCTAATCTAGTGCGTTTGAAGTACGTGCTACAAAAACCGAGTAATAGGCGACAATTTAAGAAATTTTTCTAGGGAATGATTAGGCTTCATGACTTAGAATAGAATTTCGAAGAAAAGGAGTATATAAAATATTAATAGATTGCTTAAAATCGAAACCTTATTCCGGGACGTTTGAAGCACGTGCAAAACAAAAAAAAAACCGAGTAATACTAGATGATTTTTCAAATTTTTGTGGGGAATGATCAGGCTTAGTAATTTAGAATAGAATGTCGAAGAAACATAGGGTATAAAACAGTAAAAGAGGTCGTAAAATCGAAAACTTAATTTGAAAACCCTAATCCGAGACGTTTGAAGCACGTGCAAAAAAAAAAAAAAAACAAAAGAGTAATACTAGATGTTTTTAAAAATTTTTGTGGGGAATGATCAGGCTTTACGGCTTAGGATAGAATGTCGTAGAAACATAGTGTATAAAACATGAATAGAGTGCTTAAAATCGAAACCCTAATTTGGAAATCCTAATCTAGGATGTTTGAAGCACGTGCTAAATAAACAGAGTAACAGTCGACGTTTTTAAAATTTTTTGCGCGGAATGATCATGCATAGTGATTTAGATTGGATTTTCCAGAAAATGGAGTGTATAAAATAGTAAAATGTGGTTAAAATTGAAAGCCTAATTTGGAAACCCTAATCCCGGGCGTTTGAAGCATGTGCTAAATAAACTGAGTAACAGTCTACGTTTTTCAAAATTTTAGTGGGGAATGATCAGGCACAATGATTTAGAATAGAAATTCGAAGAAACGAAGTGCATAAAACAGTAAAAGAGTGCTTATAATCGAAACCCTAATCTGGGATGTTAGAAGCACGTGCAAAAAAATCCGAGTACAGCTCGACATTTGTCAAAATTTTTGTCAGGATTGATCAGGCTCGATGATTTATAATAGAATGTCAAAGAAACGGAGTGTATAAAATAGTAAAAGAGTGCTTAAAATTGAAACCATAATTTGAAAACCCTAATCTGGAACGTTTGAAGTACGTGCTACAAAAACCGAGTAATATGCGACATTTTAAGAATTTTTTTGTGGGGAATGACTAGGCTTCACGATTTAGAATAGAATTTCGAAGAAACGGAGTGTATAAAATAGTAAACGATTGCTTAAAATTGAAACCCTAATCTGGGACGTTTGATGCACGTGTAAAAAAACAAAAAAAAACGGAGTAACACTAGATGTTTTCCACACTTTTGGTTGGGAATGATCAGACTTGATGATTTAGAATAGAATGTCGAAGAAACGTAGGGTATAGAACAGTAAAAGAGTGCATAAAATCAAAAACCTTATTTGTAAACCCAAATTCGGGACGTTTGAAGCACGTGCCAAAAAAATCGAGTACCACTCGACGTTTTTCGAAATTTTTGAAAGGAATGATCAGACTTGATGTCTTAGAATAGAATGTCGTAGAAACCTAGTGTATAAAAAATGAATAGAGTGCTTAAAATCGAAATCCTAATCTAGGACGTTTGAAGCACGTGCTAAAAATACTGAGTAACGGTCGACGTTTTTCGAAATTTTTATGGGAATGATCAGACATAATGATTTAGAATATTATTTCGAAGAAACGGAGTGAATAAAACAGTAAAAGATGGATTATAATTGAAACCCTAATCCAAAAACCTTAATACGGGACGTTTCAAGCACGTGCTAATAAAACTGAGTAACGGTCGATGTTTTTCAAAATTTTGTTGGGGAATGATCAGGCATAATGATTTAGAATAGAAATTTGAAGAAATGGAGTGAATAAAACAATAAAAGAGTGCTTATAATCGAAACCCTAATCTGGGACGTTTCAAGCACGTGCAAAAAAAATCGAGTAACGCTCGACGTTTTTCAAAATTTTTGTTGGGAATGATCAAGCTTGATGATTTAGAATAGAATAACGAAGAAACGGAGTGTATAAAATAGTAAAAGAGTTCTTAAAATTTAAACCATAATTTGAAAACCCTAGTCCGAAACGTTTGAAGTACGTGCTATAAAAACTGAGTAATAGGCGACATTTAAGAAATTTTTGTAGGGAATGATTAGGCTTCATGATTTAGAATAAACTTTCAAAGAAACGGAGTGCATAAAACATTAAACGATTGCTTAAAAACGGAATTCTAATTTGGGACGTTCAAAGCACGTGCAAAAAACAAACCGAGTAACATTAGATGTTTTTCAAAATTTTTGTTTTGAATGATCAGGCTTGGTGATTTAGAATAGAATGTCGAAGAAACGGAGTGTATAAAATAGTAAAAGATGCTTAAAATTGAAACCATAATTTGAAAACACTAGTCCGGGACGTTTGAAGCACGTGCAAAAAAAAAATCGAGTAACAATAGATGTTTTTCAAAATTTTTGTGGGGAATGATTAGGCTTGATGATATAGAATAGAATGTGTTAGAAACATAGGGTATAAAATAGTAAAAGAATGCATAAAATTGAAAACCTAATTTGGAAGCACTAATCTGGGACGTTTGAAGCACGTGCTAAAAAACCGAGTAACACTCGGCGGTTTTTTAAAATTTTTGGAAGGAATGATCAGGCTTGATGACTTAAAATAGAATGTCATAGAAATATAATGTATATAACATGAATAGAGTGCTTAAAATTGAAACCATTATTTCGAAACCCTTATCCGGAATGTTTGAAGTACGTGCTACAAAAAACCGAGTAATAGGCATCATTTTAAGTGGGGAATGATTAGGCTTCATGATTTAGAATAGAATTTTGAAGAAACAGAGTGCATAAAACAGTAAAATAATGCTTATAATTGAAACTCTAATCTGGGACGTTTGAAGCTCGTGCGAAAAAAATCGTGAAATGCTCGACGTTTTTCGAAATTTTTGTGGGGAATGATCAGGCTTGATGATTTAGAATAGAATAACAAAGAAACGGAGTATAAAAAATAGTAAAAGAGTGCTTAAAATTGAAACCTTAATTCGAAAACTCTAATCCAGAACATTTGAAGTACGTGAAAAAAAAACAGAGTAATAGGCGACATTTTAAGTAATTTTTGTGGGAATGATTAGGCTTCATGATTTTGAATAGAACTTCGAAGAAACAAAGTGTATAAAACTATAAACAATTGCTTAAAATCGAAACCCTAATCTAGGATGTTTGAATCACGTGCAACAAAAAACTGAGTAACACTAGATGATTTTCAAAATTTTTGTGGGGAATAATCAGGCTTGATGATTTAGAATAGAATGTATTAGAAACATAGGGTATAAAACATTAAAAGAGTGCGTAAAATCGAGAACCTGATTTGGTAACCCTAATCCGGGACGTTTGAAACACGTGCTAAAAAATCGAGTAACACTCGACGTTTTTCGAAATTTTTGGAAGGAACGATCAGGCTTGATGACTTAGAATAGAATGTCGTAGAAACATAGTGTATAAAACATGAATAGAGTGCTTAAAATCCAAATCCTAATTTGGAAAGCCTAATCTAGGACGTTTGAAGCACGTGCTAAATAAACTAAGTAACGATCGACATTTTTCAAAATTTTTGGGGGGAATGATCAGGCCTAACGATTTAGAATAGTATTTTGAAGAAACCGAGTGCATAAAACAATAAAAGACTGCTTATTATCGAAACCCTAATCCGAAAGCCCTAATCTGGGACGTTTGAAGCACGCGCGAAAAAACTGAGTAACGCTCGACGTTTGTCGAAATTTTTGTGGGGAATGATCAGGCTTGTTGATTTAGAATAGAATGTCGGTGAAATATAAACTAGTAAAAGAGTTCTAAAATTGAAACAATAATTTGAAAACCTTAATCCCGAACTTTTGTATTACGTTCTACAAAAACCGAGTAATAGGTGACATTTTAAGAAATTTTTGTTAGGTTATGGAGCCTAATGCTTATTTATAGCTTGGTCAACGGTTATATCCGGTAAAGCTATATTTGGTAAAGCTATATCCGGTAAAGCTATATAGTAAATAGCTATATATAGTAGATGGTTAAATCTGGTAAAACTATATATAGTTAATTGAACTATATATATATCCCGTCTGGTAGAGCTTTGAGATGTACTTTCTATTCTCTGTACTCTCTCTTGTTGTACATACCTGAAGTCATCAATAAAAAACAAAAAAATCCTTTTAGCCAGAGTTCTCCTTGCAATTTTCATTATCCCATTCTTTGTGTTCATCTAGATCGAGCGTGTGCGTTGTGCGTTGTTGTGCGATCCTAACAATTTTTGTGGGGGTGATTAGGCTTGATGGTTTAGAATAGAATTTCAAAGAAACAGAGTGTATAAAACAGTAAACTAATGCTTAAAATCAAAACCCTAATTTGGGACGTTCGAAGCACGTGCAAGAAAAAAATCGAGTAATACTAGATGTTTATCTAAATTTTAGTGGGGAATGATGATGCTTGATGATTTAGAATTGAATATCAAAGAAACATAAGGTATAAAATAATAAAAAAAATGCGTAAAATTGAAAACCTAATCCGAAAACCCTTATCTAGGTCGTATGAAGCACGTGCAAAAAAAACCGAGTAACGCTCGACGTTTGTCGAAATTTTTGTGGGGAATGATTAGGCTTGATGATTTAGAATAGAATGTCGAAGAAATGGCGTGTATAAAATAGTAACAGAGTGCTTAAAATTGAAACCACAATTTGGAAATCCTAATACGGAACTTTTGAAGTACGTGCTACAAAACTGAGTAATATGTTACATTTTAAGTAATTTTTGTGGGAAATGATTAGGCTTGATGATTTCAAATAGAATTTTGAAGAAACAGTGTATAAAACAGTAAACGATTGCTTCAAATCGAAACCCTAATCCGGGACGTTTGAAGCACGTGCAAAAAAAAAAAAAAAAAAAAAAAAAAAAAAAAAAAAAAAAAAAAAACTGAGTAACAGAAGTTCTTTTTCAAAATTTTTGTGGGGAATGATCAGGCTTGATGATTTAGAATATAATGTGTTAGAAACATAGGGTATAAAATAGTAAAAGAGTGCGTAAAATCGAAAACCTAATTTAGAAATCCTAATTCGAGACGTTTGAAGCACGTGCGAAAAAAACTGAGTAACGGTCGACATTTTTTGAAATTTTTGTCGGAAATGATCAGGCTTGATGATTTAGAATAGAATGTCGAAGAAACAGAGTGTATGAAATAGTAAAAGAGCGCTTAAAATTTGAACCACAATTTGGAAACCCTAGTCCGGAACATTTGAAGTACGTGCTACAAAAACTAAGTAATACGCGACATTTTTCGTAATTCTTGTTGGGAATGATTAGGCTTGATGATTTCGAATAGGTTTTCGAAGAAAGAGAGTGTATAAAACAGTAAATGATTGCTTAAAATCAAAACCCTAATCCGGGACGTTTGAAGCACGTGCCAAAAAAAATCAAGTAACACTAGATGTTTTTAAAAATTTTTGTGGGGAATGATTAGGCTTGATGATTTAGAATAGAATGTCGAAGAAACATAGGGTATAAAACAGTACAAGACTACGTAAAATCGAAAACCTAATTTGGAAATCCTAATCTGGGACGTTTGAAGAACGTGCTAAAAAACTGAGTAACACTCGACATTTTTTAAAATTTTTGGAAGGAATGATCAGGCTTGACGACTTAGAATAGAATGTTGTAGAAACATAGTGTATAAAACATGAATGAAGTGCTTAAAATCGAAACCCTAATCCAGGACGTTTGAAGCACGTGCTAAAAAAACTGAGTAACGGTCGACGTTTTTCAAAATTTCTGTGCGAAATGATCAGGCTTGATGATTTAGAATAGAATGTTGAAGAAACGAAGGGTATAAAATAGTAAAAGAGTGTTTAAATTTGAAACCATAATTTGGAAACCCTAATCTAGAACGTTTGAACAACGTGCTACAAAATCCGTGTAGTAGGCGACATTTTTCGAAATTTTTGTAGGGAATGATTAGGCTTGATGATTTAGAATAGAATTTCTAAGAAACATAACGTATGAAACGGCAACGATTGCTTAAAATCGAACCCTAATCCAGGACGTTTGAAGCACGTGCAAAAAAGAACAGAGTAACACTAGATGTTTTTCAAAATTTTTGTGGAGAATGATCAGTTTTGATGATTTAGAATAGAATGTGTTAGAAACATAGGGTATAAAACATTAAAAGAGTGTGTAAATTCGAGAACCTGGTTTGGAAAACCTAATCCAGGACGTTTGAAACACGTGCTAAAAAATTGAGGATCACACTAGCTATTGAAACATGTTCATGTAGGAGTATGAGTATGGCTATCATGGATATGACACATAGTTGGTTTGGGAATAATTCCTACGCTTTAGTCTTTATGAATTCTCCACTCTGCTCAATCTCAAATCATGATTTCCTAAATGTAAGACATATCTTGAAAGTCTCTTATCGTAATTTATCTCTATAAATTTCTATAAAACTTTAAACATGATCATATCACTTTAAATCACTTCATAACTCCAACTCCTTAATTGTTCTCAAACTTAGCTTTAAACCTTTTAGTTTGTGCTACGATGTAGAGGTTTTCACACTTTGCTATTTTCAAAGCTCAAACTCTAATATAGGCGCTTGTGGCATTCGCAAAGCAATTCATGCAAAGTATACATTTTTTTAACAGTGAGCTAGTAAGTTTTCTTTTTGGTAATCCCAAATCACTTTTTCATACCAGTCCTTTAATTTCATAGTTATGTAGTTTACAAAATCTTCTTTTGACATTATCACTCTTATTGTCTATAGCAGGCTATAAGATATTACTATCTAGTGCCTCCTTGATTATTTTTGGTTATTTTTATTTGAAGCAATTTACTAGGATAGTGGATACATTTTTTTCTTCATCTCTATGGATAGAATTTCATCATTTTTCTATGTTTTGAGATCAAACTAAATTATCTAACATTTCTCGACAAAAATTATTTTCATCCATATTCTAGTGTTAAATAGTTTACTGAGTTCCTTTCATTTGACTATATCTCCACCGTTATAATATAAATTTTACTAAATATAAACATGATTTTGAATCATCACTATATCAAATAGCATTTTCATGTCTAATAAATCATGATATAATATGAGAACATTTATTATCTTTCATGGAGCATATGTGAAGATGACAAAAAGTCTCGGGCAAGACCATGTAAACATTTTGGACCTACAATTTAGGCTAGTCAACTGAATTTATAAGCCTAGAGCTATCAACTTGAAGAACCCTATTTTTTCGATAAAACAAAGACTTCACTATCTAGTTTTTAGTAGATTAGTACACTACAACTCCTTATTCACAATATAAACCTTACTAAATCTAAATATCATCAATACATCAAGGTAAATCATATCATAACAAAACAATATCATTTATTATCTTTTGTAAGGCATACCTAATGATGACAGTATTTCTGCCAAAGAGCAACGGAAGTATGTTAGGCCTACATCGTAGACTGACTGGCCTACAGAATCTAAAAACTTAGGGCTCTGATACTAACAGTAACGACCATAATTTTTTTTATCTAAGTTAAAGTCATCACTACATGCATGCCTTATTTAACATATGTGAAAATTTGAAATAAAACATTTACAATTGAAGCAATGGACTTACATTTAATTTAAAACAATAAAAATAGAAATAACGTAGTCTTTGAACACACAAAAAAAAGAGAGAAATATATAAACCTCGTATCAACTACTAAATGAAAATCAATGCATACTACTGCCATATCCTGACTTCCATGGCTGTTCCAGCATCCATCGTAAGTCACGTGGTGAAGAAACAAGTTTGAGGAGGAATGAAAGGCTGTAGCTCCCGAATTCGAGGAAACCCAAGAACACGATACCCAAAATCTAGACGCTTGTAACTCACGATTGAGGACTCGATTAAGCTAACTTCTTTCTCTGATTAGTTGTCCCTACTTCATAATTTATAGATGGATGATCCACCACCATTGAAACGTCTAGAATTGTCATAATTCCATTCTTGATTTTTCTGGATCTTCCACCCGATATACCTACTCCGGTTAAAGCATTTCCAACCTTAATTTTAATGAGATGATCTATGAACGCTCTAGATTGTGTCCAATTTTGGAGGAAAACCAATAGTTAGATTTTGAGATTCCATGCATTTTGTGTGGAGGGTCGCTATGAAAGTCTGATTCTGGCCAAAAAGGTAATTATCCATATTTTTCAAGGCCACTTTAATAATTAGGCCATTTTTTAATATTTTAATATTATTTTTTAAAGAAAAAAAATTTAGAATTTTTCCAAAAAACTTTAATCATCCTTTTTTCTTCATGAGCACTTTGAAATTCTTCCTCTAAAGAATTAAAAAATTCCGACAGTTTGATCAAGATTGGAAAAAATTCTATTTTCTAAAATTTGCGACTATACATTAGCTCTTATAAGCATGGAGTGTTACACACACTCTCAGAGAAGTTTCTCTAAACCAATTCCTTTAGCTAGAAGGAAGAAGAAGGAAGAGGTTCTTTAAAGAAATCGGGCCTTACTAACCTCTAGAAACGGCTGCTTCATAAGTTTTTCTTTTTGTAGAGCTCCGGCGAGGAAAAAGATTTTTGACAAACTTTGGAGATTAATAACTTAGGCTGCGATCCACGAGAAGGTATGAAACCAACCTCAAGCCCTTCCTTGTAACACCATCTTCAAGTTTCATGAAGAAATGGAGGGGGGAAATCCCGTGATTGAAGTTGTGGAGGAGAATTTTCAGGTGGCGGCATTATCCATTGTTCGCGTCTTGTTCGTATCTAGACGATGTCAAATCAAAAAATGACTCACTATTGATTTTTTCTCAATTTTAACCCTCTTCTAGACCATTTCTCATGAAATATTTTATGGTTCCAGAAACTAGACATCCTAAGGATTCTGTAAAACAAAATTTGAAATAATTCGGATAATGGAAACTCGAGAATGGAGTTCTCGAACATCGACGACAAGGTAAGTACCCATCATCGACTTTTCTTAAGAAATACTTGAATCTATGTATGAACCCTAAACTAAGTATGATTTAAAGGATAATGAAAGAAAAACACCAAGAACCGAGAGTTAAGGCTCTGAATCGATGAAATTGCTCGGGATTTAAGTAATGTTAAAGTAACCTACTAAATGAACTCTGCTGTGTCTGAAACTTTAATGATGAGCATATTATGACATGTTAAGATTATATATGAAATTTGGCTACAATTGGATAAGGTTAAGTAGCTAAACCAAGAAACGATATCAAATTACCATAATACCCTTAAGGTAACTTATCTTCGGTTCATGCTCTAAATGATCTCAAAATAATATGAAACTTTGTAGTAGATCTTATTTTGTGATGTTTGATGATGTTGTGAAGTTTTAAGTAGCGAAACCAAGAATTAGGGGGTAAAATAGTCAAAATGCCCCTTAGATTCCTTATGATATTCAAGGTCTAAACACTCCAAATGACCTACTACTTTTTATATGTTCTATTCCTAAGGACATTAAGTGTGTTAAAAATTTCATGTTGATTAGAGTAAGTTTGGAACCTAAACCAAGTTTGGGCCTTATAAACAGTTGAAGGAAAGTACCTCAAGGAATTCTTACTGAGTATTCAAGATTCTTCTAGAACTCTCTAAAGAATATATTATGACTCTATGAATTTTTAGAATAACTCATGCATGTTACTATGCTGGGTTCATAAGCTTAAAATGACATGTTAGAACTTATGCCTCAAGATTATGAATTAAGGAAAATACTACATAAGCTCTACAACTACCAAGGTAAGAAGAATGCCAGGTACTACTCAAGGGTAAGGGACCAAGATCTTCAGACACAGAAACTCAAGAAATTCCTAAGACCTCCCACCGTATAGAATGTTCATGACTCATACAATGCTACTTAGAACATATGAAGCCTTGAGCGTAGGTATTTAGACTATGTTGCTTGGAATGTATGAAGCCTTGGACATAGGTATTCAGGTTGTATCACATGGCAAACACTAGATGAAAGATTTTAGACTACGCTACTTGGAACGTATGAAACCTTGAGTGTAGGTATTCAGACTATGCCACTTAGAATGCAGGAAGCCTTGGGCATAGGCATTAAGGCTGTATCACAAGGTAAGCCTTAATGCAGAATCAGACTACATCGCTTGGAATGTAAGAAGCTTTAGATGTAGATTTGTGATAAGCCCTAGATACGGGTTCAGACTACGTTTCTTGGAACGTTTGAAGTCTTGGACATAGGTTGTTAGGTTCGTGACTGATACCATAAATCCTATGTGGAGTGTCTTGGATAACGAACCAAGAACCTAAAAAGTAACCATGAACAAGACAACGATCTACGACGAGAACATGGATCAATTACTAAATTTTGAAAACAAGAACCCAGAGCCATAGTACTAAGGCCCTTAGATCAAGACCAAGGTTGAGACCTCATAATCATAGGACAAAGGTCGTCAGGGATAGATCACGATAAGAATTCACAAGTCAAGAACATAACTAAAGGGGCCTAAGTACTTGCAACAAGAACTAAAACAAGAAAAGAAAGAGTATGTTACCCTAGCATACCAAGGACCTGATTAAGAGCCTACAAGTAGGCTACTTATTGAGTCTACTATCAGCCTACATGCTACCTTGGAAATCACTGACAACCCACATGATCAATGTCCTCCTATAGGACAGAGCCATTGGACAGGACAATCAAATAAACTATCAAGTGATACATCTCTAACCAACCTCACACCTAACTCAAAGGTTCCATATTGGAGTTGAAAGGGAAGTGGAAGCTTTGCAAACACTAGACACTGTATCAACTAGAATTACCTACATGCTAACTTGAAAATAATATCAACGACTATTTTTTTCCTTAAGACACTTGCTCTACCAACTTTTATTGATGCAATAATGCATTTAATAAATATGAACTATATGGATAAATATCTAATCTTATCACTTGTCACGGTTATAGGTCACAGGATGAGATTTATTTTAATAAAAAACATAATTTTTTTGCGATTGGTACCCAATAATTTTCACAAATCTATAATCATCCTCTTTCTCCATATATTTTTACCCAACTAAAAAAAAAGAATTTAGGAAATTATAGGTAGAGGAGTAACCACTTGAATACTAAAAAATATAGATTTTAATTCATTGAAATTGTCTATCCAAATCTTAACATTATATAATTGTTATTACACCCATTCGTATAAATAATTTTAGTTGCATCTAGTCAAAACTAAAAGATAGGATTATAATACTTGCACATAGATTTTATTAATATCTAAATAAATGAATGAAATAATAATATATTCAATAAATTTATTTTGTCATAAGTGGGCATTTGGTCAAGTGGTATGATTCTCGCTTCGGGTGCAATAAGTCCCAAAGAATTGAACTCATATATCATATCTAAGTGTTGAAACTCAATCAAATCCAAAGCTGAAAACAAAGACACCTACATCTATGTCCCATACAAGCTATAAATCATGGGGTCCATAAACTCAGGGTTAGTAGCCAATTCTATAGTTTTGAGGGCCTATTTTCTTCGTTATATTTCTCTCCAGCTAAAAGATTTGTTTGAGAGCAAGCTCATGGTCTTAATTTTGTAATTTGATCATCCTCTCCAACTTATTCAAGAAAGCAGAATTTTGTTTCCTTAGGCAACCTGATCTAGGACGTATTAATTCTCAATTTCTTTATCAAAAGCGCTCAACTTAATCTAATAAAGCTAAAGAAAGACTCAATTTAGAAGAAAATGGATTGTAGGTAAGATTTCGATCCTTACCCCAAATTTTACATGAAAATAATTTTCTTCAATTGGACACGCCCAGAATCTTGTTAATCTTCGTGGTCTTGTATGGAAATATTACTTGAAGGTGCAAAAATCGAACCAGATATGTCTCTTGTCAAATATGGGTGTAGGATCAGATTTTATTTTCGAGCTTCAACCTTCTTCCTTTAATGGCAGACAAAATTGGGAGTTGTGTTTGAAGTACCCTCAACACTTTATTTCTTCACCAAACTTGTGAGTAATCTCATTTAGAAGGTGTAGAAGTAAGTTTAAGGAAAATGGTTGACTAGGGCTCTCAAATTTTGAATAAATTTGATAGTAAGAAACCCAAAATCTCAAAGGCTATAACAACTCATAGTTGAAGGCTTGACTAAGGTGGATTCTTACTCCAAAAGAAAGCTCCTACTTCAGGCTTTATAGAAAGAGTTTAAACCGACATTAAAAATTTCTAGATTGTGTGAATTTGAGATTAAATATTATAAAATTTCTGCTATAAATATTCTCTAGGATTAGTGGGCAACTGATCTCCATTTTGAATTTGGTCGGTGGATTCAATGTGTTGTGTCTCTTCTATAAGATACTTGGATTCGATTCTAATTTTTGTCTTTAGAACTTAGGCCCTTAAGTTCTATTATAGCTTTCTAGGTTCTTTTCATGATCTAGCCCAAGAACTTTGATCGTGGGATATGAGGTCTTAACCTTAATTATGATCTAAAGACTTTAGTTTTGAGGTTCAGGGTCCTAAGTCCTAAAAACTTACGTCTTTATTGGTATTTTAATTTTTATTCTTGTCTTAGGCTTAGTCTTGTTCTAAGTTCTTTCCTTAGTTCTTCTTATGTTCCATAAGACATTTCCTCTAACATTTATGGTATGAGTCATGAAAGCGAAAATCTGTGTCTAAGGCTTCATTCGTTCTAAGAGACACAGTTTGTACTTACGTCCAAGGTTTCTTGTGTTCCAAGCAACATAGTCTGAACCTGCATCCATGGTTTTATGCATTTCCTGCGATACAACCTAAAACCTACACCCAAGGCTTCTTACAATCAAAGCGGTGTAGTCTAAAACCTACATCCAAAACTTTTTACGTTTCAAGTGACTTAGTATGAAAAACTACATCAAAGGCTTCATACATTCTAAGCGGTGTAGTCTGAATACCTACGTTGAAGGCTTCATATGTTCTGAGCACCGTAGTTTAAATATCTACACCCAAAGTTTCATACGTTCTGAGAGATGTAGTTTGAAACCTACATCCAATACTTTTTACCTTCCAAGCACTGCAATCTGCAAACCTACCTCCAAAATTTGTTACGTTTCAAGTGATGTAGTATGAGTCATAAATGTATTGAATCATAGGACATGAAGACCTTGGACATTTATTCTTGAGTGGTACCAAGTATTCTTCGTTTCTTAATTCATATACGGCTTGTGGTTGTCTTTTCCTTGGTTCTTGTCCTTAGAACATTACATTAGTTTCATGGATTCTTAGGTTCTTAATTCTTGAGGCTTAAGTCATAAAATAATTTCTACTCAAATCTCATAAATTAAGAATTCATCATAATAACATGCATGGTGAACGAATAACATGCATGGTGAGGTCATATTATTTCTTAAAAATTCTAGAAAAGTCTGGTCAGGGTCACAAGGATTATTTCCTTTTAAGTCTTAACTTTGCCCCTAATTTGGTTTTAATTCTAAACTTAGATCTAAGTAACTTAAACCCCAATATATAGATCTTTTATGTCCTCGTGCATAAAATTTTATTAAAGTTTTAAGTTATTTGGAGGGTAGGTGGACTTTGAAATATCGAAAGGTAACCTAGAGTCACTTTAGTCATTTTATCTATAAGTCTTGATTTAGCCTCTAAATGTGTTCCAACTATTTTGAAACTTTACATAATCCTTGACCATGGTGAAACAAGGTCGTGTACAAAATTTCATGTTATTTGGAGGCCATTTAAGTCTTGAACTCAAGGCAACCGTCATGGGGGCATTTTTATAATTTGCATCATTTTTTGGTTTAGCCAATTATCTTTATCCAATTGCCCTCAACATGTCATATTATCTTCAGCCTTAAAATTTTATGGGCAACATTCTTCATTCAGTGAATTATTTTTTATGTTACTTATTTCTCAAGAAACATGCTCGGACCTTTTATTATGGTTCTTAGTATTTTTCTTTCATATTCCCGTAATCCATGTTTAACTTAAGGTTCATACTAAAAATCAAACGGTTCCTATAAGTATTTCTTAAGAAAAGTTCTAGATAGCTCTATACCTTATTATTAGTGTTCGGGACCTTGATTTTCGAGCTTGCGGTACTTGAATGACTCCAAATTTTCTTTGACAAACTCTTTAGAGTGTCTATTTTCTAGAACCATAAATTTTGTTATTAAAGAATGATTCAGGAAGAGTGTTAAAATTTAGAGAAAAAAAAAACTAAGGGATTGTTGGATTTTAGGCTTGCGTGGCATGTTCGGTTGAATCGCCCACGCCGTGGTCTTCTTCCTTTGAAAGAAAGAAGATTGATGTGAACCATTCTGAGCATTTCTCAACTCAATTTCATGAAACCTAAAGATATAATTTCAAGGTAGATCTAGAGACTAACTTCTTACCATTAAGTGTAGTGTAGCTTGAGTTATAACTAGTCGAAGTTGGATAAAAATAGGGTTCTGCGCATGGAGTAAACCCACTGAATTTTCTAATTTGTTGAAACAATTAAGGTACTTCTAGGCCACGAGTTCTTCACAAAAGTTCGTCCTTAAAAACTCATTTTGGAGGGATGAATTTATATGTGTGGCCTTAATTTTAGATTTCTTCCCTCGGTCTACCACTTGCACCATAACGCAAAAATGAGATTTCTTGAGCAGCAAGATCCTTACATCCTTAGGCCATGACACCTTCATGAATATTGTCTATCTTAGTCCCCTAAAGTTAAAGGAATCATCAATTTGGGATGAGAAGAGTTATAGCAAGAAAATATAAACTTACCCCAATTCTTACTCGAAAATGAATTTCTTAAATTGGACACTCTAGGACTTATTGGTCTTTGAGCTCTTCTATGAAAATGTTTCTTGGATGTTGGGATGGATGAGCAGTGACGATTCTCATGTAGCCATGAATTAGAAATTCAAGTTTCTTCGAGAGCCTTCAATGGCGGATTGAATTGGGTACATACGTTAGGTGCATTGTTTTGTACTCGATTTTTCTACCATACTTGCAGATAATCTTATTTAGATGGTTTCTTTAAACAATTTTGGAAGAAAATTGTGGACTGTAGCTTTCAGATTTAGAAGAAATCCAAGAAAGGGGATAAGGCAACCCTAATCCTCAATCCAACGATACTAGCTTTTGTTGAAGCAAGAACCCTTTAATCAAATATATTAACATCTCCTTATATAAAATTCGGATCAACCAATAGATTACTAGAATTAGATTACCTCTTAAGAACATTTATTATGCTTATGCAACATCAGTCTTAGATGAGAGTTTTATTAAGTCACTCATTAGTGTTACAAAGAAATTTGAGGAAGTAACACTCTCCTTCAAGATGTTTATGCACCACGATTATAGGAGGAAATATTAAGAGGAAGCTTTGAGGTTGTATGAGTAAAGTGGTCAATGATTGGATACTTTAGTAAGATTTGGAGTCAGTAACTTAAAAGATAAAGTAATATATAAAGACTAATCAGGTCATGATTTAGTTAAAAGGAAGAAACCAAATCACCTTCAAGAAATTAGAAGGTTTGAATTAAGGTCGAATGTTATATCTAAGTTATTCCAACATTAATATCAGCCTGAGATCTGAGCCTTGAATCTACTTGAACTTTTTTAGTTATGGCCTGGACAACTTAGCAGAGTTGAGGTAGACCAAGCCATAGGCACATGAGCTACTAAGTCAGGACTTCACACTCCTTACCATTTGTTTTAGAATGCAATAGCTCTAGTTATTAAGAGGAAAGAATGAGCCTATGCGACGATATATTGAATATTAAGAGCTGATGCAGATAATTATTAAAACAAAAAAAAAAAAAACATGCAATCATGTAGAAACAAGCATATGATCGAAGAAGGCAAGGTTAAAAGGTTTTCTCTAAGTTCGACATAGTTGTGTGAGTTAGAGTGATGTTGTTGGGCTCATTAATTTCTCATAACTTAAGTAATTTTCATGAATTAGATATTTAACGAGGTTTCTAAACTTGTTTTATAATAGTGTTCATATCGATTATAGGAGGTTAATCAGAGAAAAAAAAATAACCAGATGAGCCCTTAAGCCAACTTGATACCTCTATACAGTGAGCGTTGTACCAAACTCTCCGATCGAGTAACGGTGGAAGAGGTGACCGGAAGACTGTGCAACGTCGAGCAGAGGAAGAAGAATGCCGCTTCAGATGTCAACAAGCAAGGTCATCTTCTCCTCACTGAGGAGAAATTGCTTGCACGCCTGAAGCTTCGGGTCAACTCCGACGAGAGAAATGGGTCCACCAGCGATAAAGGCAGCAAGAAGCAGTGGAAAACCCGCAGGCGCATGTGTAGGAAAGAAGGGGATCAGAAGGAGTCGAATGATGGCGGACCAATCCAGTGCTTGAATTGCAGGAAGAAGGGCCATCTAAGCAAGAATTGCTGGAGCAAGCTTAGGAACATGGAGAAGGCCCATGTGGCTGATGGTGTTAATATAACACATGCAGAAGTAATTTAGATCTTAGGCACTTTTAGAACATTAATTATAGTATATAACTAGCATGTTCATAAGTATTAAAACTTAATTAGTTTAGATACTAACCTTTTGTAGTTCAAACTTCTTTTTCCTCACGAACCGATTTCGAACCACCACTAGTGTCTTCTCCACTATCCTTCGACCTTAGAACTGGATTGTGGAATCCGGTGAGTGACTAAACTTGGGAGGGATTTTGTATATGTGAAGAGAGTGTTTGTGAGAGGTTTTTCTCAAGGTTTTCCACCAAGAAGAAGAAGACCTTCCATGTACCATGATCACTCTATTTAAAGAGTCATGTTTGCATGTTCATGCAAATTTGAGATCACCAAATTTTGACACTTAAAATTCCACTCAAATGTTTGGGATTATGTGGCAAGCATGCATGTTTGAGTTAACCAAATTTTGACACTCAAAATTCCACTCAAACTGTGGGATTTATTTGGCAAACATGCAAGTTTGGTTAAACCAAATTTTGACACCTCAAAATTCCACTAACATGGATTTTTTCATTAAATGAAGTCAACATTTTGATTTTCTTCATTTTAATTCAACAATTAATTTGAATAATTAATTTCAAATTAAAGTAATATTAAATGATTAATTAAACTATTTAATTAATATTTAATATTAATTCAAATGTCAATCCCAATCAATTTCGACACATAATTGATTAAGATATTTAAATCTTATTTAAATATTTCAGATTCTCTACTTTTGTTTAATTCGTAAATAAAACAAAAATGTGGTTAAATATATCGTATATATATAGCGCATATTCCCTAATTTGAGTTCGAACACTTCGAACTCACTCGTCACACTGTTCTATGGTTTAGTCCGATATGAGCTAGCAGAGGGACCTAATAGACCTATAGATCATGGGCTCCAACGATCCAAGATTAACCGGTTAAACTCATTAACCTTATTAACCAACATTCATTAACGACTAGGACACTCCACTATAGCCTAGTAGTTGCACTCCCCTCACTATAGATATATTTCTGTCCATTTGATATAACCATGATTAGTAAGTCGATCCTTCAAAGGTTGTTCATAACTAGAGCTGGGTCAATTTACCGTTTTACCCCTGAAGTTACTTCTTATTCCTTATGTCTCACTGATCCTCTAATGAACAATTGGTTTGTGATCCAACCAGTAAACCGAATCCCTCTCAGGCCAATGAGAGGGTGGGGCCCCTTGTTCAAGACCTGGAGTCATTGTTTAAGGGAACTACCTCTCTTCTATCCCTAAAAGTGGGTAGGAGTGAATTCCATCTTGCACCCCACGTCCCTAGCCATTCACCCAGTCTTACCCCTGAAATGGGAGGCCTATTGAGTTGGCGAACTAGAGCCACTCTCACCCATGCAAATCTAAGGATAATTCCGAATAAACAGGAGTTCATGGTTAGCTCAGGATTAAAACCGAGTTACCTAGGTTATCAAATGAAAAGAAAATCAGTCTCAACAGTAAACGACATTATAAAGTGAGAGTGGTTTTCTTCATGGTCCGATCTTATGCAATACTCATTGCATAGGACGCCCCCACTCACATGTCTCCACATGTACAATTTAGTGATCACATTGTTTATATCATATACAAAAGTGGGGCCGCATCCATAGTGTCCACAGAATAAGGTACTCAGCCTTATCCTTATACTATAGATCATTTTGACTATATACTTGAACTTGATTCACTCTTATGTCTCTACATATAGTTCAAGTAATCATACTATAGCCAGAGTGTTCTTAGTTTATTTGATTTAGATTAATGATCGTAAAGTTCACTTTATTCAATAACAATCTTTACTGAATAAATAACAGTAATAACTTTATTGAAAATAGAATATGTTTTTGTTTACAAACTATGAGTTTTAGGACATAAAAATTCAACAGTGGCCTGATCCGAGGAGGAAGAACCAACTCTTTTCATGGTAAGAGCATCGGTCTTATCCGACGTCCTTAATTCGGATTCCAAATCTACGGAGGTAATCGACGACGGCGTAACTGCTCTGATGAGCGTTGAACCCGAGGAAGAGCTCCAACTGGCCATGACAAAGGCACCGACTGGAGAGCCAATTCAGCTGAAGGAGGAGCGAGTGTTCACTCAAATCGGTGAAATAAGTGAGCAGCAAGAGCACCGACGATGAGTCCTTGACATAGGGGCAACAAACAATATGACCGAGGCCAGGTCTGCATTCTTCGAGCTCGACTTGGGGATTCGCTAGACGATGAAGTTCGACGATGGCTCCGTCGTCGAGTCGAAGGGCGCGGCACCATCCTGTTCGTCGACAAGGGAGGCGAGCACCACAAGCTGACCGGCGTCTACTTCATCCCAAGGCTTAAGGCTAACCTTGTGAGCCTAGGTCAACTCGGTGAGGCCGGCTGCTTCATCTCCATCGAGCGCGGGCTACTCAATCTGTGATGATTGACGACATCTGCTCACGCAAGTTCGGCACATGGTAAATCACCTTTACATCCTGGAGTTGGAGATAGAGCAACCGATCAGCCTCTCGGCCAGGACCGAAGAAGTAGCTTGGAGATGGAATGCAAGGTGCGGGCACCTAAGCTTTCCTACTCTACAAAAACTACACAAGGAGGAGATCGTGCACGATTTGTTTGCAATCGAAGGCGTGAACAGGATGTGCGAAGGGTGTCTCATCGGCAAGCAAAGGTGCTCCCCCTTTTCGTCTAAAGCATCCTACCATGCTAGTGAGCCGTTGGAGCTCGTTACAGTGATATCAGTTGGCCCATCAAGTCGGCGACCCCAGGTGGCAAGACCCTCTTCCTCCTGCTTGTCGATGACAAGAGCCACTTTATGTGGCTAGTCCTGCTGCAAGTGAAGAGTGAGGCGAAAGAGGTGATTAAGCACATTCAAGTTACGAGTTCTGCGCATGGACCGGGACCGAGAATTCTCCTCAGAGGTTTTGATAAGTACTGTGACGAGCTTGACATGCAGCGACACTTAAGGGCGCCCTACTCCCTCCAGCAGAACGGGGTGGTGGAGCGCCAAAATCAGACCATCGTCGGGATGACAAGATCACTGCTGATGACGGCAGGGATGCCCAGGAGGTTCTGAAGAAAAGCGGTCATGACGACCGTCTACCTTCTCAATCGATCGCCAACACAAAGTATCAACAGGAAGACGCCACACGAGGCCTAGTACAACAAGAAGCCAGCGGTACACATCTCCAAGTGTTCGGCTGCATCGCATACATGAAAGTCACGCGTCCCCACCTCACCAAGGTCGATCCCAGGGGGCTGAAGGTCATCTTCATCGGCTATGAACCTGGGAGCAAGGCATACAGGCTCTATGATCCTGCAGGGGACGAGATCACGTGTCGCGTGACGTCGTCTTCGATGAGAACACCTTCTGGCAATGGAACAACGTGACCAAGGAAAATGAAAACTCAAATTAATTGATGGTGGAGTACCTCGTCACCAAACCGGGAGAAGGAGTGTAGCATCGTGCACTATCACCACCGCCAACAGCTGCACAGGGCACGCCTACTCCAACACCGACCGCAACTCCTACTAAGCCCCGTGAACCAGTGGAGTTCACAACACCACGTACTGCGGACTTGATACTGGATGCCGATCACGATGATGAATGTAACGCCCCATTAGGTTTAATATATATATGTATTAGAATAAAAATAACAAAATAAAGAACATGGTTTAATATATATATATATATATATATAGGAACTGACCACCTCTCCTTCAATCTCTCATCCCCTCCCCTGAAATACCTCTCTCATCCAGTATCAATAATTCATCAAACAAAATAGAAACGGAAATAAAATATTTTCTGGAGGAAAAAAATGCTTATGATGGAGAGATGGTTAGACAATAATGACCGAGAGATGGTTAGACAATAATGGAGAGATCAGAAGAAGGCAAATAATGGAGAGATGGTAGGCAGATAAAGGAAGAGAGATGTCATTTGGAAAGGTTAGTAGTCACATTTACCTTTTCCATTTTCGGAAGGATATTAGCAATTATTTCGATCTGAGTTAGAACTTTAGAAATTATCAGTTTCTGAATTAGAAATTATCTATCCTATAAAGAGTCTGGTCAAAAAAAAAAAAAAAAATAGTTAGATAAGAAAGAGAGGAAGATAGTGAAAGAAAACATATTCAAATAAAAAAAAATGGAAAACAGGATAAAAAAGAAAGAGAAAGGGGAAGATTGGGAAAACAGATCAAAAAATAATAATAATAATAATAATAATAATACTAATAATAATAATAATAATAATAATAATAATAATAATAATAATAAAAACAATACATGGAGAGAAGAAGATAAAAACAATACATGGAAAGAGGAGAAGATTATATTTGGAAATATAAAAGCCAAAAAAAATATATGGGAATAAAATAACTGCTGAGCAGAATTAAACGATTAAGAGAATTAAACGATTTAGATTTAGATATGGGAGTAGAATTAAACTCTTTGTAAGAAACTATTAAAAGAATTAAACTCTTTGTAAGAAACTATTAAAAGAATTAAACTCTTTGTAAGAAACTATTAAAAGAATTATAGAATTAAACTTATTGAAGAAACGGATTAAAAGAGTTAAATTTAGATACGGAAGTAGAATTAAACTCCGGGTAAGAAACTACTTAAAAGAATTCTAGAATTAAACTCCTTCAAGGAACGGATTAAAAGAGTTAGATTTAAATTGTTTAAAATAATGAGATAGGGAGGTAGAATTGAACTGCTTAAAAGAATTAGAGTTAAAAAGAAAAAAAGAAAAAAAAAACAAAAGAGAAATTTTAAGAAAGAAAAGAAAAATAGAACCGTTTGAAAATGGCAAGTACTGTTCAGATGGTGTACTGTAAACAGAATTGAAATATAACATAAAGTGAGAGAATGAGAATGGAAGATATGAGAAATTATTATATTTGTATCTATAGGATATAACATTAAATGTTGAACTATCCAAGCCGCTTGAAATATTAATAATATTGACATATCTTTAATTTAAGTTTTAAGTTTTATTATTCTATATAATTTAGAAACAATGAAAACATGGAACTCGATTTTTATTGAGGCCGTTTAGAGCCGTATTTCACACTGTTAGTTGGATTATTAATTAAAATGTGAAATACTAACAAAAGGTGACGAACGATGCGATAGGAATCAAACCTTGGCAACATTTGGTGTAGTTCTCGAGGAATGGGAGCTTACATTAAATAAATTAGGGAATACTTCGGCTAAGGCCAACTAGGTAAGTGGTCTTACTATAGGATAGGCTAAAAACTTGTATGAGTTATGATGATGTATGAACTATGTCGTACGATGCGACTTATGAGTTATGATGATGTGTGGGTTACGATACTTGATGATGTGCGCAGTATATATATATTTTGATGAATGACGTACTTGATATGTTTGATGCACTTTGTGGCAATATGATGAGTATGATGATTGTGTGACGTTTACCTTAATCTGATGATGTTTTCCATATTGAGCATGATATATGATGATGAGTGCCATATTGCATCATGTCGTTAGATCGACATAGGACACAACCCTAAGAGCGTGAAAATGATATTAATATAAATATCCACGAGTATGTGTTACCTAGAGTAACAAAGAGGTGAGACTAGAGGGTTGTGTCAGAAGAGACATTATGATGGATTTAGAGGGACCTCATGCATATTGTATGTTCATAAGCATATGGCTACTTCCACTAGAGATGATGAGTGCGGACGCGCACCGTATGATGAGCGCGAATGCGCACATGTGCGAACGCACATAGATGAGGGTGTTCATGAGGCGCATGACACTATGGGGTTCCGCTGACCTCCGGACGTCGCTACAGATTAGCTTGACCAGAGGGTCGAGGGGGTGTGCGAGCGCCCTGGGGATTCACACTCGCACGTGTGAGTCGTGTGTAGGGAAGTACTAGACATCCAATTTGTCCGAGACTGGAGGCCTCCCCTAAGATGATTAGAGATAGGTCCCTAAATCATGATTGCATGTGTTTGCATTTGCATGGCCCCCTATAGTGGGGCCACTTACTGAGTATTCTTTGAAATACTCAGGCCGTGTGTCACATAATTTTTCAGGTAAAGGCAAGGCGCACTTGTACGGAGGACGGCGACATCGCGAGCAGAGACTGTGACACGTGCATAGGGTAGACTTATATTTAAATTCTTAGTTTTAAGTTAGAATATGTTGTTTTACCTTCCATTTGTTTTAAATTATTTTGTATTTGTTTTTATTGTCTCTAAATTTTAGTATTTTGTATTTAAACACGTAAGACCATGGCTGTGTTTTCCAGAGAAAAAGTTGTTTTAAACGTTTTTCAATGTTTACATTATAAATGATGTTCATGTAAGAGTTATATTTCTGCATTATAGATGAGCATGAGACGTTAGTGGCGACTCTAGATATGTGGAAATTTAGGGTCGTTACAGTTTGGTGGCCAGGTACCAGAGGATTAAAGACCTATTAGGAGGAGGTGAACCACCGGGACTGGCGGCGTGCGTGCTCAAAGAAGAGGCGGCCGAACTACATGCCATTAGCATGGATGAATCGAACTCGTTTGTCGAAGCAGAAAGGAACCCGTGCTGGCTAAAGACAATGCAGGAAGAGATGGTGTCCATCACTGAGAATAAGTTGTGGAGTTTGGAGGACATGCCATTAGGACACCGAGCCATAGGGCTCAATATGTGTTCAAACTGAAGCGTAACGAAGAGGGAGAAGTGTGAAGTACAAGGCCCGTCTGGTGGCAAAGGGCTACGTCACGAAGCAAGGACTGGACTTTGAAAAGGTATTCGCGCCAGTGGAAAAGTTGGAATCTGTTCGCCTGTTGTTGGCGATTGCGGCACATTACTCTTGGGAGGTCCACCACATGGACGTGAAGTCCGTTTTCCTCAATGGAGAGCTGAAGGAGGCCTTCTACGTTCGACAACCACCTGGCTTCCTGGACAATGACGACTCCGGCAAGATACTGCGCCTGCACAAGACACTCTACAGGCTTCGGCAAGCACCACGAGCCTGGAGTGCAAAGCTCGACAGTACCCTACTGTCGCTGAAGTTCAAGCGCTGTGCTTCTGAGCATGGCATGTACACGCACGGCCACGACGAGCAGCGGCTGATTGTGGAAGTGAACATCGATGACTTAAAACTCATAGTTTGTAAACAAAAACATATTCTATTTTCAATAAAGTTATTATTGTTGTTTATTCATTAAAGATTGTTATTGAATAAAGTGAACTTTACAATCATTAATCTAAATCCAATAAACTAAGAACACTCTGGCTATAGTATGATTACTTGAACTACATGTAGAGACATAAGAATGTAGAGACATAAGAGTGGATCAAGTTCAAGTATATAGTCAAAATGATCTATAGTATAAGGATAAAGCTGAGTACCTTATTCTGAGGACACTATGGATGCGGCCCACTTTCGTATATGATATAAACAATGTGATCACTAAATTGTACATGTGGATACATGTGAGTGGGGGCGTCCTATGCAATGAGTATTGCATAGGATCGAACCATGAAGAAAACCCCTCTCACTTTATAATGTCGTTTACTGTTGAGACTGATTTTCTTTTTATTCGATAACCTAGGTAACTCGATTTTAATCCTGAGCTAACCATGAGCTCCTGTTTATTCAGAATTATCCTTAGATTTTCATGGGTGAGAGCGGCTCTAGTTCGTCGACTCAATAAACCTCCCATTTCAGGGGTAAGACTGGGTGAATGGCTAGGGACGTGGGGTGCAAGATGAAATTCACTCCTACCCACTTTTAGGGATAGAAGAGAGGTAGTTCCCTTAAACAATGACTCCAGGTCTTGAACAAGGGGCCCCACCCTCTCATTGGCCTGAGAGGGATTCGGTTTACTGGTTGGATCACAAACCAATTGTTCATTAGAGGATCAGTGAGACATAAGGAACAAGAAGTAACTTTAGGGGTAAAACGGTAAATTGACCCAACTCTAGTTACGAACAACCTGTGAAGGATCGACTTACTAATCATGGTTATATCAAATGGACAAAAATATATCTATAGTGAGGGGAGTGCAACTACTAGGCTATAGTGGAGTGTCCTAGTCGTTAATGAATGTTGGTTAATAAGGTTAATGAGTTTAACCGGTTAATCTTGGATCGTTGGAGCCCATGATCTATAGGTCCATTAGGTCCCTCTACTAGCTCATATCGGACTAAACCATAGAACAGTGTGACGAGTGAGTTCGAAGTGTTCGAATTCAAATTAGGGATTATGTACTACATATATACGATATATTTAATCGCATTTTTGTTTTATTTACGAATTAAACAAAAAGAGAGAATCTGAGATATTTAAATAAGATTTAAATATCTTAATCAATTATGTGTCGGAATTGATTGGGATTGACATTTGAATTAATCTTAAATATTAATTAAATAGTTTAATTAATCATTTAATATTACTTTAATTTGAAATTAATTATTCAAATTAATTATTGAATTAAAATGAAGAAAGTCAAAATGTTGACTTCATTTAATGGAAAAATCCATGTTAGTTGAATTTTGAGGTGTCAAAATTTGGTTTAACCAAACTTGCATGCTTGCCAAATAAACCCCACAAGTTTGAGTGGAATTTTGAGTGTCAAAATTTGGTTAACTCAAACATGAATGCTTGCCGCATAATCCCAAACATTTGAGTGATATTTTGAGTGTCAAAATTTGGTGATCTCAAATTTGCATGAACATGCAAACATGACTCTATAAATAGAGTGATCATGGTACATGAAAGGTCTTCTTGGTGAAAAACCTTGAGATAAACCTCTCACAAACACTCTCTTCATATATACAAAATTTCTCCCCAGTTTAGTCACTCACCGGATTCCACAATCCCGTTCTAAGGCCGGAGTATAGTGGAAAAGACACTAGTGGTTGTTCGAAACCGGTTCGTGAGGAAAAAGGAATTTGAACTACAAAAGGTTAGTATTCAAACTCATTAAGTTTTAATACTTATGAACATGCTAGTTATTTACTATAATTGATGTTCTAAAAGTGCCTAAGATCCAAATTGCTTCCGCATGTGTTATATTAACACCATCAACTACCTCGACATCGAAGTGCAACAGAGTACTACCGAGATCACCATCAACCAAAGTGCATATGCGAAGAAGCTGCTGGACACCAATGAAGGCCCAGCTCCAGTTAAGAAAGGTTGGCACTATGGCTGCAGTCGACGCCACCAATTATCGCAGTATTGTCGGGAGCATACACTATCTGGTAAACACACGCCCTGACCTTGCTTATTACGTTGGATACGTGAGTAGGTTTACGGAACCACCTAGGGAGGAGCATATTGTGGCTGTCAAGCGCATCTTGCGCTATGTGGCTAGAACCAGAGGCTGGGGTGTGAGATTTTGTGCAAGGAGAGAAAAGGAGAAGCTTGAGCTGATTGGCTACAGTGATAGTGACATGACTGGTGATGTTGATGATCGTAAAAGCACCAGCGGAATGATTTACTTCCTCTCAAGCGACGCGATCTACTGGCAATCATCTAAACAAAAGGTAGTTGCTCTGTCCTTTTGTGAAGTAGAGTACATCGCCACTTCGACGGCGACCACACAGAGGGTCTGGCTTGCGCGACTGATGGAAGAACTCATCGAAAGAGAAGGCGATCCACCAATGCTATACGTGGACAACAAAGCTACGATCTCCCTAATTAAAAATCTAGTTTTGCACAACTGGAGTAAGCACATAGAAATCAAATTCAACTACATTCGGGAATGTGCAGATCGGAGGCTCATCAAGATTGATTTCATCCGAACAGAGGAACAGCTTGGAGACATTTTCACCAAATCTCTGGCGAGCATGAAATTTGAAGAACTACGCTCGAAGATCAGAATTCAAACAATAAGGTAGATATATACAACATAGCTTTTGTGAATAGATGGTTAGATAAAACCCTATTTTAGGTTAAAGTCATTCTCATTTTTAGTTACTATTTTTAGTTAGACACAATTAAAGTCACTTCTTTTCCTTCCTAAGATATAATTATTATTTAATTATTCCAACGGAATGATAAACAATATCATTGGGTGCTCCAGCAGAACCTGAAATACTGTCTCTCTATTGTGTTTTTCTGTTATTTTCTTCTTCCAACATTTTCCTTTGACTTTTTTCCTCGATCAACGATATCCTCCGATTTGCTCACTCAAAAACAACACCACAAAGAAGAAAGAAAATACCAAAGATTAAAGATTACTTAACGGATGAATTCTTCTATTTTTTTTCCTTTGTGAAATATGAAAGCCAAATTGATACGGAACTGTTATCTATTATCTTTTTCATATTATTGAGGTTTCACTTAGTGGATAAATTTGTAAAATCACGTCTATTGTTGTTATCACAATTTAGATTTGAGAAATCTCACCCATCCTTCATATAACAATAAAGAAAATTTTATTGATGGAGATGACGTGGGGCAAAGTAGAAGAAGACTACACAACAATGTGGTATTTTCTACACACTCTTCAATTCAAAAGAAATTCAGGATTGATAGATGTCAAATTTAATTTGAATCCTAATCCGTGTTCTGGACATGAGACGTTATGACCACGTCTCAAGGGATGTAAGGAAATGTCAGAGCAATTATGGACTAAATCTAGGTTCTAAAGCCTAATCCAAATCATGGACATAGGTTTTACTAGGTTAAGGATGTTAGTATCGACCACCTGTGATATGAACCAAGAGACATCAATCATACAATATACTTCAATGAAGATGTGAAGAAAATGTTGTCAAGATTATCAAGCAATTCATGCCACATTGAAGAGGAATGAAGTTTGATTGTTATAAATTTTGGGTGGGTTACAATTTAGAGTTATTGTATTTCATTATTATATTTTAAGACTTTTAATTTATTATAGGTTACAATTACATCATGGTTAATTATGACCATTAAGTATGAAGGTTACAACTTTTGGAATGTCTTTAGTAGTTTCATTCTGAGGCTATATAAAGCCATGTATGTTATATTTGTAAGTAGACTTGGAAAATATAGTAAAAGAAGCATTTGTGCTTTTCTTTAGCCAATGGCTAAGTTTCTTTGCAATTCTATATAGTTTAGATTGCATGTAGAATCATTCAAGCTCGACATGATCAATCTTGCTTGTGGAGTGATTCGAATCTCAAGCAAGTGTTCTTGCCTTGAGATATTTGATCAACAAGAATCATTCAAGCTAGACATGATCGATCTTTCTTGTGGAGTGATTCGAATCGCAAGCAAGTGTTCTTATTAAATATTCAAATAAACTTTAAAAAAATATGGATGAAAAAACTTGTTAAATAAGTATCTTTTTTTAAAGTTAAATTTGTTTCAAAATAACCTTTTTGTCCATTAAAGTAGGATGCAAATGAGTGAAAAAGAATGGTTGAATAATTGTACACATGATTTAATAAAGTAATTGATTTTATTATGTTGAAACCCTATCCAATACAAAATTGAAAAGTAAGACATTTTCAAAATTTAGAGAGCTATAAAAAAACAAATAATATCAGATACTGTTGTTTTATAAGTTCATATAGAGGAAATAACACTCTTTTTTGGAGAGGTTCATGTGCCACGATTGTAGGAGAAAATATTAAGAGGAAGCCTTAAGATTGTATGAGCAAAGTGGTCAATGATTGGATACTGTAGCAAGATTTGTAGTCCGTAACTTAAAATATAAAGTAATACATAAAGACTAATCAAGTCATGATCTAGTTAAAGACACTCAAGAAATTTTAGGCCACTCTGTTTGCACTCATTTACACAAATGAAGCTCTCATTCTCACCTCTCAAAATTTTCAATAGAGCAAGATTCGATTTTAAACTCGGGGTCGATTAAAAACTAAAAAGATAAAAATAAATAAAAATCAAATTGAGAAAAAGAAAACGCAAAGGAAACATATATCCGATCTTGAGCCTGAAGCTCTGATACCAAATGATAAGATAAGAAATCAACTACAAGGGGAATAAGATTCGGATTACCCTGTTGATCGAATATCTCAAGACAAGAACATTGTTTGAGATTCGAATCACTCCACAAGCAAGATCGATCATGTCTAGCTTGAATGATTCTTGTTGATCAAATATCTCAAGACAAGAACACTTGATTGAGATTCGAATCACTCCACAAGCAAGATTGATCATGTCGAGCTTGAATGATTCTTGTTGATCAAATATCTTAAGACAAGAACACTTGATTGAGATTCGAATCACTCCACAAGCAAGATTGATCATGTCGAGCTTGAATGATTCTACATGCAATATAAACTACATAGAATTGCAAAGAAACTTAGCCATTGGCTAAAGAAAAGCACAAATGTTTCTTTTACTATATTTTTCAAGTCTACTTACAAATACAACATACATGGCTTTATATAGCCTCAAAAATGAAACTATTAAAGGCATTCCAAGAGTGGTAATATTCATACTTTATGGCCATAATTAGTCATGATGTAAATGTGACCTAAAGTAAATAAAAAGTCTTAAAATACAACAACTCTAAATTACTCTAAATTGTATCCCACAAAAAATTTATAACAATCAAACTTCATTCTTCTTCAATGTGGCATGATTTGAAACATCTTTTGATAATTTTGACAACCTTTTCTTCACATCTTCATTGAAGTATATTGTATGATTGATGTCTCTTGGTTCATATCACTTCTTCAAGAGAATTCGTCTTCGAATCTATTTGTGAAACTTTTCTGCCAAAAATAAGTTATGGAAATACAAAGGACCTCACAACACTCTTTCACGTGTATACACTCAAGAAATTTTAGGCCACTCTGTTTGCACTCATTACACAAATGAAGCTCTCATTCTCACCTCTCAATTTTTTTAGAAGAGCCTAGATTGGATTTTTTTATTTTGGGTCGATTAAAAACTATAAAGATAAAAACAAATTGAAAAGAAACACAAAGGAAACATATATCCCATCTTGAGCCTGAAGCTCTGATACCAAATGATAAGATAAGGAATCAATACAAGGGGAATAAGACTCGGATTACCTTGTTGATCGAATATCTCAAGGCAAGAACATTGTTTGAGATTCGAATCACTCCACAAGCAAGATCGATCATGTCTAGCTTGAATGATTCTTGTTGATCAAATATCTCAACGCAAGAACACTTCTTTGAGATTCGAATCACTCCACAAGCAAGATTGATCATGTCGAGCTTGAATGATTCTACATGCAACTTAAACTACATAGAATTGCAAAGAAACTTAGCCATTGGCTAAAGAAGAGCACAAATGCATCTTTTAATATATATTTTCCAAGTCTAATTACAAATCCAACATACATGGCTTTATATAGCCTCAAAAATGAAACTATCGAAGGCATTTCAAGAGTTGTAACATTCATACTTAATGGCCATAATTAGCCATTAGGTAATTGTAACCTAAATGAAATAAAAAAATCTTAAAATACAATAACTCTAAATTACTCTAAATTGTAACCCACCCAAAATTTATAACAATCAAACTTCATTCTTCTTTAATGTGGCATGAATTGAAACATCTTTTGATAATTTTGACAACATTTTCTTCACATCTTCATTGAAGTATATTGTATGATTAATGTCTCTTGGTTCATATCAACGTACTTCAAACGTACTAGATTAGGGTTTCCAAATTATGGTTTCGATTTCAAGCACTCTTTTACTATTATACACTCCGTTTCTTCGACATTCTATTCTAAATCATCAAGTCTGATCATTCGCAAAAATAATTACTAAAAACGTCGAGCGTTACTCGATTTTTTCAGACATGCTTGAAACATCCCATATTAAGGTTTCTGAATTAGGGTTTCGATTATAAACACTCTTTTACTGTTTTATTCACTCTGTTTCTTCGAAATTCTATTCTAAATCATTATGCCTGATCAATCCCACAAAAATTTTGAAAAACGTCGACCGTTACTCAGTATTTTTAGCACGTGCTTCAAACGTCCTAGATTAGGGTTTCGATTTTCAGCACTCTATTCATTTTTTATACACTATGTTTCGACAACATTCTATTCTAAGACATCAAGCCTGATCATTCCTTCCAAAAATTTCAAAAAACGTCGACTGTTACTCGGTTTTTTTGGCATGAGCTTCAAACGTCCCGAATTTTGGTTTACAAATTAAGTCTTTGATTTTATGCACTCTTTTACTGTTCTATACCCTACGTTTCTTCGACATTCTATTCTTAATCATCAAGCCTGATCATTCCTCACAAAAAGTTTGAAAAACATCTAGTGTTATTCCGTTTTTTTTTTTTTTTTACACGTGCTTCAAACGTCCCAGATTAGGGTTTCAATTTTAAGCAATCGTTTACTATTTTATACATTCCGTTTCTTCAAAATTCTATTCTAAATCATGAAGCCTAATCATTTCCCACACAAATTTCTTAAAATGTTGCATATTACTCGGTTTTTGTAGCACGTACTTCAAACATTCCATATTAGGGTTTCCAAATTATGGTTTCAATTTTAAGCACTCTTTTACTATTCTATACACTCTGTTTCTTTGACATTCTATTATAAATCATCAAGCCTGATCAATCCTGACAAAATTTTTGACAAATGTCTTGCGGTACTCGGATTTTTTTGCACGTGCTTCAAACATCTCAGATTAGGGTTTCGATTATAAGCACCTTTTATTGTTTTATGCATTTCGTTTCTTCGAATTCCTATTCTAAATCATTATGCCTGATCATTCCCCACTAAAATTTTGAAAAACGTAGACTGTTACTCAGTTTATTTAGCACATGCTTCAAACACCCTGGATTAGGGTTTCCAAATTAGGTTTTCAATTTTAAGCACTCTTTACTATTTTATGTTGAGTTATGGAGTCTGCTCCCTGTATTTATAGCTTGGTCAACGGCTATATCTGGTAAAGCTATATTTGGTAAAGCCATATATGGTAAAGCTATATCTGGTAAAGCTATATATGGTACATAGCTATATATAGTAGATGGTTAAATCTGGTAAAGCTATATTTAGTAGACTGAACCATATATATATCCCGTCCAGTAAAGCTTTGAAATGTACTTTCTATTCTCTGTACTCTCTCTTGTTGTACATACCTGAAGTCATCAATAAAAATTCTTTTTAGCCAGAGTTCTCCTTGCAATTCTCTCTATCCTTTTCTTTATGATCATCTAGATCGAGCGTGTGCGTTGTTGTGCGATCCTAACAACTGGTATCCGAGCAAGGCAAAATTCACCACGATCTGTGAAGATGGAAAGTTCAAAGATTGGAATTGAGAAGTTCGATGGATCCGATTTCGATTTCTGGAAGATGCAGATTGAAGATTATCTGTACCAGAAAGATCTTCACGAACCTCTGTTGGGGGTGAAGCCGGATACCATGACCACGGAACAGTGGAAGCTCAAGGATCGACAAGCCTTAGGGATGATCCGGTTGACGCTATCCAAAAACGTGGCGTTTAACATCATCAAGGAGAAGACAACGTCAGATCTGATGAAGGCGTTGTCAAATATGTATGAAAAACCGTCGGCTATGAACAAGGTGTATTTGATGCGTAGATTGTTCAATCTACAGATGTCTAAAGATGGACGTGTTGCGGATCATATAAATGAATTCAATATGATCATAAGTCAACTGGGTTCGGTGAAAATTAATTTTGAAGATGAAATTAAAGCGTTGATTTTGATGTCATCCTTACCCGAGTCATGGGATACTGTTGTTGCCGCAATCAGCAGTTCCCGAGGATCTGATAAACTGAAGTTTGATGAAATTCGAGATGTAGTTCTCAGCGAAAGTATTCGCAAACGGGAAACTGGAGATTCATCAGGCAATGCTCTCAGTGTTGATCGAAGGGGAAGAAGCAAATCAAAGAGCTCAAACAAACATGGGCGTTCAAAATCAAAGAACCGGGGAAAATCTCCAAACAAACCCAACGTAACATGTTGGAGCTGTGGGGGAAAAGGACACTTTCGGACAGATTGTACAAAGCTAAAGAAGAAGCAGAATCATAAATCTGAAGATGATGATGATTCTATATACACAACAGAAGATGCTGAGGACGTTTTAATCCTTAGTGTGGATAGCCCAGCTGAATCCTGGATTTTGGATTCAGGTGCATCGTTCCATTCGTCTCCAAGTAAGGAATTGTCTCAAAATTTCAAATCAGGAAATTTCGGGAAGGTGTATCTTGCCGACAACAAAACCTTGGAGATTGAAGGAAAGGGAGATGTCTCCATACAAACTCCAGCAGGAAACCAATGGACATTACAAGATGTCAGATACATTCCTGGTCTCAAGAAGAACCTGATCTCTATTGGTTAGTTGGATAACACAGGCTATGCAGTAGAGTTTGGAAAGAGTTCCTGGAAGATTGTGAAGGGCGCCATGGTTGTTGCGCGTGGCACAAAATCCGGAACCTTATACACTACTGCAGAGTGTATAAACATGACTGTTGCTGCTGAGAGTGCTTCCAATTCAAGTCTATGGCACAATAGACTTGGACATATGAGCGTCAAAGGAATGAAGATGCTGACTGCGAAAGGAGCTTTAGAAGGCTTAAAATCTGTTGATATGGGTCTTTGTGAGAGTTGCGTTATGGGCAAACAGAAACGAGTTAGTTTCACAAAGGCTGCCAGAGAACCGAAGAAAGTGCGGTTGGAAATGGTCCATACAGACGTCTGGGGACCATCTCCAGTTTCATCACTTGGTGGATCAAGGTACTACATTACCTTCATCGATGACTTCAGCAGGAAGGTATGGGTTTACTTTCTGAAACACAAGTCAGATGTGTTTACCACCTTCAAGAAGTGGAAAGCTGAAGTTGAAAATCAGACCGGCTTGAAGATCAAATGCCTGAGGTCTGACAATGGAGGAGAGTACAACAAATCAGAGTTTATAACATTTTGTGCAGCTGAGGGAATTAGATTAATAAGAACAATTCCCGGTAAGGCAAGACAAAATGGTATTGCAGAAAGGATGAACAGAACCTTGAATGAGCGAGCAAGAAGCATGAGGATTCATTCTGGATTGCCAAAGACATTCTGGGCTGATGCTGTGAACACAGCAGCATATTTGATTAATAGAGGGCCATCAGTACCCTTGAAGTTCAAATTGCCCGAAGAAGTATGGACAGGAAAAGAACTCAAGTACTCTCACTTGAGAACCTTTGGTTGTACTGCGTATGTTCATGTTGATCCAGAGAAGATAGATAAGCTTGATGCTAAGGCTGTGAAATGCTACTTCATAGGCTATGGCTCTGACATGTTCGGGTACAGGTTTTGGGATGAGAAAAATATGAAGATCCTAAGACACTATGATGTGACCTTTGATGAAAATGTCATGTACAAGGACAGAGAGAAGATAAACTCTGAGACTACGAAGCAAGTGGGAGTTGAACTTGAGTGGCAAGAAAATTCACACAGTGATGGTACAACAGAAGCTCAAGAAACTCCTGATCCTATTGCTGAAGAACCAGACGTGGAGCAAGTTGCACCTGAGCAGGTGTTGAGAAGATCATCCAGAACTACCAGAGCACCAGATAGATATTCAACCTCATTACATTATCTGTTGCTGACTGACGAAGGAGGACCAGAGTCCTTTGATGAGGCCCTACAAGTGAAAGATTCAACCAAGTGGGAGCAAGCCATGGATGATGAGATGAGCTCACTTGAAAGGAATAATACGTGGGTGCTGACTGAGTTGTCTATAGGAAAGAGAGCTCTGTTGAACAAATGAGTGTTCAAAATCAAGGTTGAACTAGATGACAGAAGAAGGTTTAAGGCTCGGTTAGTAGTTAAAGGATATTCACAAAGAAAAGGCATTGATTATGCTGAGATCTTTTCTCCAGTTGTGAAATTAACTACTATCCGAATTCTGCTGTGTATTGTTGCATCAGAGAATTTGCACCTTGAGCAAATGGATGTAAAAACGGCATTTTTACATGGAGATCTAGATGAGGAGATCTATATGCAACAACCAGAAGGATTTGCAGCTCCAGGCAAGGAGCACATGGTGTGTAAGCTCAATAAGAGCTTGTATGCACTGAAACAAGCACCGAGACAATGGTACAAGAAGTTTGACTCCTTCATGAGCAAGAGTGGTTTCCACAAAAGTGAAAAGGATCGGTGTTGCTACCTCAAGAAATACACTGATTCTTATGTGTTTCTACTCCTGTATGTGGATGATATACTAATTGCTGGATCAAGTATGAGGGAGATAAACCACCTGAAGGCAAGCTTGTCTTAAGTATTTGAGATGAAAGATTTAGGTGCAGCGAAGCAAATCCTTGGGATGAGGATTTCTCGAGATAGATCTGCTGGCACATTAAATCTATCCCAAGAGTAGTACATTGAGAAGGTGTTGTCCAAATCCAAGATGAATAACGTTAAACCCAGGACTACCCCCTTGGCAAATCATATTAAATTGTCAAAGGGGCAATCTCCCAAGACAGTTGAGGAACGTGAGCACATGGCATCAGTTCCGTACGCTTCTGCAGTTGGGAGTTTGATGTATGCTATGGTCTGCACTAGACCTGACATAACACATGCAGTGGGAGTTGTTAGCAAGTACATGGCAAATCCAGGGAAGGAACATTGGGAAGCTGTGAAGTGGCTTATGAGATATCTGAGAGGTACATCCAATACTACACTTTGTTATGGCAATGACAAAGTAGTTCTGCAAGGTTTTGTGGATGCTGATCTGAGTGGAGATGTAGACTCCAGCAAGAGCACATCTGGGTATATCTACACTATAGATGGAACAGTAGTGAGTTGGATGTCCAAGCTTCAGAAATGCGTTGCTCTTTCATCTACTGTAGCTGAGTACGTGGCCATAGCTGAAGCTGGAAAGGAGATGATATGGATGACAGACTATCTAGAAGAATTAGGCCGGAAGTAGTGCAAGAAGATTCTTTATACAGATAGTCAGAGTTCCATACAGTTGGTGAAAAACCCAGTCTATCATTCAAGGACAAAACACATTAGAAGACGGTACCATTTCACTCGCAGGTTAGTGGAAGAAGGCGATATGTGTTTGGAGAAGATAGAGGGTGCAAAGAATCCAGCAAACATGTTGACAAAATGTGTTGATGTTGGAAAATTAAGGCTATGCAAAGCCCTAATTGGTATGGTGTAGGATCAGTCTCCAAGTGGGAGAATTGTTGAGTTATGGAGTCTGCTCCCTGTATTTATAGCTTGGTCAACGGCTATATCCAGTAAAGCTATATTTGGTAAAGCCATATATGGTAAAGCTATATCCGGTAAAGCTATATATGGTACATAGCTATATATAGTAGATGGTTAAATCTGGTAAAGCTATATTTAGTAGACTGAACCATATATATATCCCGTCCAGTAAAGCTTTGAAATGTACTTTCTATTCTCTGTACTCTCTCTTGTTGTACATACCTGAAGTCATCAATAAAAATTCTTTTTAGCCAGAGTTCTCCTTGCAATTCTCTCTATCCTTTTCTTTGTGATCATCTAGATCGAGCGTGTGCGTTGTTGTGCGATCCTAACATTTTATACACTCCGTTTCTTCGAAATTCTAATCTAAATCATATGCTTGATCATTCCCTGCAAAAAATTTTAAAAACGTCGACCGTTACTCAGTTTATTTAGCACGTGCTTCAAACGTCCTGGATTAGGATTTCCAAATTAGGGTTTCGATTTTAAGCACTCTATTCATGTTTGATACACTATGTTTCTACGACATTCTATTATAAGTCGCCAAGCCTGATCATTCCTCACAAATTTTTTTAAAAGCATATAGTATTACTCGTTTTTTTTTTTTTTTTTGCACGTGCTTTAAACGTCCCGGATTAGGGTTTCAATTTTAAGCAATTGTTTACTTTTTTATGCACTCCGTTTCTTTGAAATTCTATTCTAAATCATCAAGCCATCATTCCCAACAAAAATTTCTTAAAATGTCGCCTATTACTCAATTTTTGTATCACATACTTCAAATATTCCGGATTAGGGTTTCCAAATTATGCTTTCAATTTTAAGCACTCTATTACTACTTTATTGATATGAATTAAACTGCTGAACCTTTGCATGTACCCGAAGGACCGATTACAAGAAGCAAGGTTAAGAAGATTCAAGAGGCCTATACATTGCATCTTCAAAAGCTAGCTAGTGTACAGGTTGAAACAAAGACTTTTGAGCCCAAAACGCTTTATAGCATTAGCATATCAAATCAAGAAGATAATGGAGTGGCTGATATTGGAAAGTAATTAAAAGACTTGCCTTTGGTAGTTGAAGTACCAATTAAGACAATTTATTAATTCCTTATTTTCTTCAATATTTATTTAATAGCATTTATTAGTGATTTGTGGTTGGTGGCTGAACTTTATTATGTTAGGGTTACCTTTTTGACCTATTTAAAGGCATGTAATATTCATGTTTGAGGATGATTTGTTGAATACGGAAAAAATCTTTGTGTTTTCTTGATACCCTTTTGGTGTTATTCTTTTTCAAACCTTGCTTTAGGTTTGATGTTTAAACCGATTCATTGAATTAGTTTTGATCAAGCTAATTCTGGAGTGAATTGTCTTGGTATCTAAGAGTGACCATCATAGATTCCAAGTTCGATCTAAGAGTCATTCATCTTCTAACCAGCTCTTGGTTGAAATCAATCCGTTAAGTTAGCTTTCTCTGTGAGCGTTTTGCAAGGATTCTAGAAGGACCTCTAGCTTTGCAAATTCCAGCATTGTAGGCGCTTATCATTTGGTATCAGAGCTTTTGGTCGACGTTCTTTGGCCGCTCTAGAGGTGAAATATTTTTATTGTTATTTTTTTTTTCTATCAATTTTTTTTCTCTCTCTCAGATTATCGAAAAAAAAATCAATAGGAAAAAAAAATCAGTTCTAAGAAAAAAAAAAAAAAAAATATATATATATATATATATATATATATTCAGTTCTTATCATTTATTTTCAAGCTCTTGATCCTTGAGATACTAGTCTTAGCTTGTTAGAATTGATTGTTGAATTGGTTATAATCAAGCTCAAAGCAAGATTGCACCAAAAAAAAAAAAAAAAAAAAAAAAACAGCCTTTACATTCTTGACCTAGTACCAAAAGCCTACCTTTGAGTGTTAAACACGAGTGTCCCTGAGTGAAATTTTTGTGAGAAGTGTGGAGAGGTCCCTTGATAACAAAATGTCACATAATGGAGAAGCAGTACCAGTACCAGATCTTAATACAACCATTCTTCAAGCAATTCAAGGTATGATGGAAATGATGATGGAAGATAGACAAGAAAGAGCGCAACAACAAAGACAAGAACGAACATTACAAGAAGATGAAGGTATAGTAGTACAAGAAAGACAAGTTGAAGGAAGATGGAGAGGAAGAAATAACCATGCAGCTATTATGCAACCTAGAAGGATGGAAAGAGTACATGAAGATAGAGATGGAGGAGTTCAACTCAAAATCTCACCCTTTTATGGAACGACAGATTCTGAGGCATACTTGTAGTGCAAAAGAAAGATAGAGCATGTGTTTGATTGCAACACCTATAGTGAAAATAAGAAGATGAGACTTGCTATTGTCGAATTTACCAATCATGCTGGTGATTGGTACCAACATCTCAAATCCAAGAGAAGAAGAAAAGAGGAGGATCCAATAGAGACTTGGGAAGAACTTAAAGAAGCCATGAGAAAAAGGTATGTTCCAAAATATTATGAAAGAAATTTGAAAACTAAATTGAAATGTTTGAGGCAAGGAACAAAAAGTGTGGCAGAATATTATCAAGAGATAGAGACTATGATGGAAAGAGCAAATGTTAGAGAAGAAGAAGAAGATACCATGCCTAGATTCCTTGGAGGTTTGAATCGAGAAATTGCTCATCTTGTTGACAGAAATCCACCATCATATCTGGAAGACATGTATCATTATGCTCTTAAAATTGAAGACCAATTGAAGGAAGAAAAAAAGCATTAAAAAAGGTACATATCACGAACTAACATCTTTTCAAATTCTAAAACTTGGAACAAGGATAGTTTTGTGAATAGAAATGAATCGTTGTCACCAAAAGAAAAGTTTGTGGCCGCTAAAAGAGTGGAGTCTGAGAGTTCCAATTGTTAAAAGAATGAAGCTTCAAAGACGATAAAGGAGAAGTCTAGTTCTATTCAATGTTGGAAGTGCAAAGGGTTTGGACACACGAGCAAAGAGTGTGTTAATAAAAAAAGTTATGGTGATAAGGAATGGTATACTTGATTCAGATGATGAATGTGAGGATCATGATTCACAGCTTGTGGAAGAAGTCGCAGCATATGATGATGAGTATGTTGAAGAAGGAAATTCCATATCGTTGATCACAAGAAGGGTACTCAATGTTTAAATCAAGGAAGAGAATTTGAAGATCAAAGGGAAAACTTGTTCCACACAAGATGTTTGATCAAAGGAAACCCATGCAGCTTGGTGATTGATAGTGGAAGTTGCACAAATGTGGTAAGTAGCTTCCTTGTAAAAAGACTTCAACTTTTTGTCCATCCCCATCCAAAACCATACAAACTTCATTGGTTAACAAACAAAGAAGAAATCAAGGTGAACTCCCAAGCTCTTATTTCTTTTACTCTTGGAAGATATAAAGATGATGTTCTTTGTGATGTCGTACCAATGCATGCGGGGGACATCTTATTCGGCCGACCTTGGCAATATGATAGAAAGGTAACATTTGATGGTTTGATGAACAAGTATACTTTTACTTTGTGTGGAAAGAAATTTACTTTACTTCCATTGTCTCCATATGAAGTACATTGTGACCAATTGAAATTAGAGAATAAAGGAAAAGAATATGAAGAACAACCGTGGAGAGAAGAAACTAAGGTAAAAGAGAGAGATAAGAGTGAATAAAAAGAGAAAAGTGTGGGGGCAAAGGATGAGTGAAGAAAAAAAAGTGATTGTGAAGAAAAGAGAGAAAATGTGAGTTTGGTTATAAGAATGGGAGAAAGGAAGAATATGTGTTTAGCAATAGAACCAAAAACTGATGATGTTTTGCCAAGTGCTTTTAAGTCTCTTTTGCAAGAATTCAATGACATATTTTCACATGAAGATGCATGTACGGGGTTACCCCCTCTAAGAGGGATTGAATACCAAATTGACTTCGTACCTGGGGCAACTCTTCCAAATATGGCTGCCTATAGGACCAATCCCACCGAGACTAAGGAGATTTAGAGACAAGTGGAAGAACTCATGGATAAAGGATATGTTAGAGAAAGCATGAGTCCTTGTTCGGTTCCTGTGATTTTGGTTACCCAAGAAAGATGGCACGTGGAGGATGTGCGTTGATTGTCGAGCCATCAACAAGATAATGGTAAAGTATCGACACCCTATTCCTAGATTGGATGACATGTTGGATGAATGTAACACCCAAAAAATGAAAGGAATTAGATCCAACAAGAATAAGCCACCCATATAAGAACCAAATGATCAAAAGTGGAGGTATTAAAGGATTAAGCAAGGATGATGATCTCAAGAAAGTCATTCTTAACCCTAACAAGTAATGTTAAGGAGTTTAAGACCTATGGAAAAAGGATTGGAAAGTAGTAAGTGAAAAGGGCAAAAAAGGTCATTTTTCCAATTATGAAGGATCTTCCCGGATTTTTAGTTCCTTATCTAGAAGGAATTTCAAGAGGCTCAAGAAGGAAAAAATGATCAATATGAGATCTAGGATTTTGAGAAAAATTATGGATTTTTTAGGAAAAATAATATTAAAATATTCATAAAGTGGAAAATTACCATAATACCCCTGGAAGAATGTATAATTACGAAAATGCCTCTCTTATTAGAATCAGAGCATCTACAGTGACCATCTGAGAAATATCTCTGGAACTCGAATCTCAGCCGTTGGATCTTCCTTGAATTTGGATAAGATCTAGACAACGGACAGATCATCACATCCAACGGCTGGTATTCAAAACTGAAGTCGGTAAAGCCCTAATCGGAGCGGATTTTCCGACGAATTATCCAGAACGTTCAATCTCCAAATCACGACGAATATGGAGCTTTCAATGTCGGTTTAAGCTCCTCCTATAAAGTCTGAAGTAGGGCAACAATATGGAACAAGACTCGAGCAAGGTCGAGCACCCATTCGAGAGTTATGAGCGTTTAGTTTGTGGGTCTCCTACTCTCGGGTTCCTTCCAAATTCGAGAGCAATTCTCCACCATTCCTCCTCAAACTTATTCCTGTAGTTTCCAAACAAGATTACCACAAGTTATATGAAGGAATCGAGAGCTGAAACGTCGTAGAACAAGATACCCAAGAGATTGGAAATTCGGCGTTTTGGGTGAGTTGCATACCGAGAACGATTTCTAAAAATTAAGGTTCCACACTCAAAGACGTTCCTCCAAACCAATTCCTTAGCTTGAAGAAAGGATATGTAAGAGGTTCCATCAAGAAATCGAGCCTCGAAAACCCCTAGAATCGGCTACCCGATAAGAAATACCCTGTTTTAGCTCCGGCGAGGAAAATGATTTTGGACGAACTTTGGAGGCTAATATCTTAGGCTATGATCCACGAAAAGGTATGAAATCAATCCCAAGCTCTTCCTTGTAATATTATCGTTAAGTTTCATGAAGAACTCGAGGGCTAAACGAAGATATCGGGGCTGTGGAAGGCCACTTTCAGACGGCGGCGCAAAGGACGCGCTCGTCTTCTTCTTGTCCAGAGGAAGAAAGACGATGACGTGGCCGGTTCAGTTGAACCGGCCAAGTCAACCCAAAATTTGGCCTTCCCTTGGTGTTTCTCAATTTTAACCCCCTTCCAAGCCGGTTCTCATGATAAACTTTATGGTTCCAGAAACTAGACACAATAAGGAGTCTATGGAAGGAAATGTGAAGTAATTCGAATACCGGAAGCTCAAGAACGTTGGTCCTGAACATCGACGATGAGGTGAGTAGCCACCCTGGACTTTTCTTAAGAAATACTTGTAGGAATCACTTGGACTTTCATATGAACCCTAAAACAAGTATTACACGAGGATCTATGAAAGAAAAACTCAAAGAACCGTAAGTTAAGGCGCTGAACCGACCAAATTGCTCGGGATTTAAGGAACATTAAAATAACCCACTAAATGAGCTCTGATACCTATGAAACTTTAATGATGAGCATATGATAGCATGTTTAGGATATGTGTGAAATTTAGTGGTCAATGGATAAGGTTAAGTAGGTAAACCAAGAAATGGGGCAAAATGACCATAATGCCCTTAAGGATATCTACCTACGGTTCATGACCTAGATGATCTCAAAATGCTATGAAAATCTACAGTAGATCTTATTGTATGATGATTGATGAGGTGGTGAAGTTTGAAAGCCACTGGAGCTCGTTAATTAGCAAAACCAAGAATTAGGGGTAAAATGACCATAATGCCCCTAAGGAAGACTACCTACGGGTTAAGCCCTAAATGACCTCCCAACATTATGAAATGTTGTATGAATCCTTATCTCATGATGTTGTATAAGGTAATGAAGTTTGGGAGTCATTGGGAAACGTTAGATAGCAAAACCAAGATATGGGGAAAAATGTACATCACGATCAACATGACTTTACCTCCTAGGATGACTAACGAGGTACCCATGAAATAAGAGATTTCCCATAGGCACCCTTGGTTACTAATAAGATTCTAAGTGCACAAGGTTACGTTGAACTATTTCTAAGAAGAACCTTTAAGTTCCAAGCTTGACCCAAGACGTTATGCATAAACCTAGGATCCCCAAGAATACAAGGAAACGCCTAGGTTAATGTAGATGGTATGCTTAACAAGTTGCTAGGATCCATGCCCGGAGTAACCATTATCTCCCATCACGAAATGTACCACGAGATTCCTATTCCTCTTTAGGTGAGATGCCCTGCTATATGTACCACGAGCAGGTTGTCATGATGGACTTATTATTTTCCACACCTAAATGAGATGCCCTGTAACACGATATGCTAGCAGGATGCCACGTTTGTGGTAATGTCACCTATGCACTCATGGTGAGAAAATAAGGGTTACTTTGAAAGTGTTTTCAGGACTAAAACACGATATATGACATGACAACCTCTAAGGATTAGTTCCTGAAAACGAAACAAGAATTCATATCCTAGCTCAAGGTCTAAATATGCTCCAAATCACCAACCATGTCCTATAAGGTCTATTTTATATGACATGAGGATAAACTCAAGATTTCAAGTTGGTTAGAGCAAGTTTGGAACATAAGCCAAGATGGAACTTAAGGAAACGCCTAAAGAAAACATGTCAAGATTCAAGACCCTTCTAGAACCCTCGAAGGAGCACAATATGAACTTATGACCTTCTAGAATAACTCATGCTAGTTATGACGATGGGTTCATATGATCATGAATGTATATAACAACTTAGGCCTCAAGAAAATAAGAATCTTAGAAACTTATAAGATTAAGAATCAAGAACAAGCTATACAACCACCAATGCAACCGAGGTAAGATATTTTCATGGTTTGGCTAGTTTCTATAGGAGATCACTAAGAATTTCAGTAGCATAGCATCACCATTGAATGAACTTGTTAAAAAGCATGTGAAATTTGAATGGAAGGAAAAACAAGAGAATGCATTCAATGAACTGAAAGATAAATTAACCAATGCGCCTTGTCTTGCTTTACCTAACTTTGATAAATCTTTTGAAATTGAATGTGATGCAAATGGGATGGGCATAGGGGCTGTTTTAATGCAGGAAAAAAGGCCAATCATGATCTTTAGTGAAAAGCTTAATGATATGAATCCAACAACTGATCACTTCCATGTACCCGAACGAGCAATTACAAGAAGCAATACAAAGAAGATTCAAGTATCAAATCAAGAAAATAATGTAGTGGCTGACATTGGAAAGTGATTAGAAGACTTGCCTTTGGTAGTTGAACTACCAATTAAGACAATTTATGAATACCTTATTTTCTTCAATTTGTAATTAATAGCATTTATTAGTAGTTTGTATGAATGTCTTATTTTCTTCAATTTGTATTTAATAGCATTTATTAGTGATTTGTAGTTGGTGGATGAACCTTATTATGTTAGGGTTATCTTTTAGGCCTATTTAAAGGCATGTAATATTCATGTTTGGAGGATTGGTGGAATATAGGAAAAAACCTTTGTGTTTTCTTGATACCCTTTTAGTGTTATTCTTTTTCAGACCTTGCTTTAGTTTGATGTTTAAACCGATTCATTGAATTAGTTTTGCTCAAGTTAATTCTGGAGTGAATTGTCTTGGTATCTAAGAGTGACCATCATAGATTCCAAGTTCGATTTAAGAGTCATTCATCTTCTTACCAGCTCTTGGTTGGAATCAATCCGTTAAGTTAGATTTCTCTATGAACGTTTTGCAAGGATTCTAGAAGGACCTCTAGCTTTGCAAATTCCAGCATCGTAGGCGCTTATCACTTAATGGAGCACAACTCAACTATCTGACTTATGACAAAGAGTTATATGCACTTGTGAGGGCTTTGCAAGTTTGGCAACATTATTTGTGGCCGAAAGAGTTTGTTATTCATACGGACCATGAAAGTTTGAAGCACCTCAAAAGCCAAACAAAGCTAAATAGGAGACATGCTAAATGGGTGGAATTCATTGAGACGTTTCCTTATGTAATCAATTACAAAAAGGGGAAGGATAATGTGGTCGCAGATGCATTATCAAGAAGGTATGCTTTATTTTCTTCCCTTACTCCAAAAATTCTTGGTTTTAAACACATGATTGAATTGTACAAAGTTGAAAAATCTAAATTTTATGATGTGTATATGCAATGTTTAGAAGGGAAACATGTGCAAGATCATATTGTGTTCGATGATATGCTTTTTAGGAAGGGTAAACTTTGTATCCCTAGATGTTCTATTCGAGAGTTACTTGTGAAGGAGGCTCATGGGGGAGGACTTATGGGACATTTTGGAGAATTTAAAATATATAGCATGTTGTGTGAACATTTTTATTGGTTGAAAATGAGGAAAGATGTGAACAAAGTATGCAAACAATGTTTTAAATGTAAGGAGGCTAAGTCTAAGACATAACCCCATGGTCTTTACACACCTTTAGATGTTCCTAATGAACCATGGGTAGACATTAGCATGGATTTTGTTCTAGGATTACCAAAGACTAGAAGACACCATGATAGCATTTTTGTGGTGGTTGATAGGTTTAGTAAGATGACACATTTCATTCCATGTAACAAAACAGATAATGCTACCAATATAGCTAATCTATTCTTTAAGGAAGTGGTTAGATTGCATGGTATTCCCAAAACCATTGTTAGTGACAGGGATGTAAAATTTTTAAGCCATTTTTGGAAGGTTTTGTGGGGAAAGTTGGGAACTAAGCTTCTATTTTCTACAAATGTCACCCCCAAACCGATGGACAAACTGAGGTCGTTAATAGAACATCAGGAGCCTTACTTAGGTCACTAATTTCTAAAAATCTCAAGTCTTGGGAAGAGGCTCTACCTTTTGTGGAATTTGCATACAATAGAGAAATATATAGCACCACTCAGTGTTCACCGTTTGAGGTTGCGTATGGATTTAATCCTTTAACTCCTCTATAATTATCGCCTTTGCCACCTAATATGTTTCCTAATGATGCAGCTTCTTCAAGAGCCGAATACATAAAAAAAATTCACAAAGACATAAAAGAAAGAATTGAAAACAAAAATAAAAAACTAGCCACGTGCAAGAACCAAGGAAGAAAGAAATTGATTTTTAAACAAGGTGACTGGGTTTGGGTCCATCTACGAAAGGAAAGGTTTCCAAGTCAGAGAAAGTCAAAACTTCAACCAAGAGGAGATGGTTCTTTTCAAGTACTAGAACGGATCAATGACAATGCATACAAGCTAGATCTCAGAGGTGAGTGCAATGTAAGTTCAACTTTTAATGTGGCTAATTTGAGTCCATTTGATGTAGGGAATGAAGACCTTGATTTGAGGAAAAATCCTTTTAAAGAAAGGGAGGATGATATGAATTCAACTGCTGACCCTTTGCATGTACCTGAAGGACCGATTACAAGAAGCAAGGTTAAGAAGATTCAAGAGGCCTATACATTGCATCTTCAAAAGCTAGCTAGTGTACAGGTTGAAACAAAGACTTTTGAGCCTAAAAATCTTTATAGCATCAGCATATCAAATCAAGAAGATAATGGAGTGGCTGATATTAGAAAGTAATTAGAAGACTTGCCTTTGGTAGTTGAATTACCAATTAAGACAATTTATTAATTCCTTATTTTCTTCAATTTTTATTTAATAACATTTATTAGTGATTTGTGGTTGGTGGCTGAACTTTATTCTGTTAGGGTAACCTTTTTGACCTATTTAAAGGCATGTAATATTCATGTTTGAGGATGATTTGTTGAATACAGAAATTTTTGGAAAAAACCGAGTAACACTCGACGTTTTTCGAAATTTTTGTTAGGAATGATCAGGCTTGATGTCTTAGAATAGAATGTCGTAGAAACATAGTGTATAAAAAATGAATAGAATGCTTAAAATCGAAACCCTAATCCAGGACGTTTGAAGCACGTGCTAAAAATACTGAGTAACGGTCGACGTCTTTCAAAATTTTTTTAGGGAATGATTAGGCTTCATGACTTAGAATAGAATTTCGAAGAAAAGGAGTGAATAAAACAGTAAAAGAGTGCTTATAATCGAAACCCTAATCCGGAAACCTTAGTATGGGACGTTTCAAGCACGTGCGAAAAAATCGAGTAACACTCGACGTTTTTCGTAATTAATGTTGGGAATGATCAGGCTTAGTAATTTAGAATATTATGTCGAAGAAACATAGGGTATAAAACAGTAAAAGATGGCGTAAAATCGAAACCTAATTTGGAAACCCTAATCCTGGACGTTTGAAGCACGTTCTAAAAAATCGATTATTAGGCAACATTTTAAGAAATTTTTGTTGGGAATGATTAGGCTTCATGACTTAGAATAGAATTTCGAAGAAAAGGAGTGTATAAAATACTAAATGATTGCTTAAAATTGAAACCTTATTCTGGGACATTTGAAGCACTTGCAAAAAAAAAAAAAAAAAAAAAAAAAAAAATCGAGTAATACTAGATGGTTTTTAAAATTTTTGTGGGAAATGATCAGGCTTATTAATTTAGAATAGAATGTAGAAGAAACATAGGGTATAAAATAGTAAAAGAGGGCGTAAAATCGAAAACCGAATTTGGATACCCTAATCCGGGACGTTTGAAGCACGTGCTAAAAAATCGAGTAATAGGCGACATTTTAAGAAATTTTTTTGGGGAATGATTAGGCTTCATGACTTAGAATAGAATTTCGAAGAAAAGGACGGTATAAAATAGTAAACGATTGCTTAAAATCGAAACCTTATTCCGGGATGTTTGAAGCACGTGCAAAAAAAAAAAAAAAAAAAAACCGAGTAATACTAGATGTTTTTTAAAATTTTTGTGGCTAAGGATCAGGCTTGACGGCTTAGAATAGAATGTCGTAGAAACATAATGTATAAAACATGAAACCTTAATCCGGGACGTTTGAAGCACGTGATAAAAAATCGAGTAATAGGGGACATTTTAAGACATTTTTTTGGGGAATGATTAGGCTTCATGACTTAGAATCGAATTTCGAAGAAAAGGAGTGTATAAAATAGTAACCGATTGCTCAAAATTGAAACCTTATTGCGGGACGTTTGAAGCACGTGCAAAAAAAAAAAAAAAAAAAAAAAACCCGAGTAATACTAGATGTTTTTTAAAATTTTTGTGGGAAATGATCAGGCTTATTAATTTAAAATAGAATGTCGAAGAAACATAGGGTATAAAACAGTAAAAGAGGGAGTAAAATCGAAAACCTAATTTGGAAACCCTAATCCGGGACGTTTGAAGCACGTGCTAAAAAATCGAGTAATAGGCGACATTTTAAGAAATTTTTGTGGGGAATGATTAGGCTTCATGACTTAGAATAGAATTTCGAAAAAAAGGAGTGCATAAAATAGTAAACGATTGCTTAAACTCTAAACCTAATTCCGGGACGTTTGAAGCACGTGCACAAAAAAAAAAAAAAAAAAAAAACCGAGTAATACGAGTTGTTTTTTAAAATTTTTGTGGGAAATGATGAGGCTGAGTAATTTAGAATAGAATGTCGAAGAAACATAGGGTATAAAACAGTAAAAGATGGCGTAAAATCGAAAACCTAATTTTGAAATCCTAATCCGGGACGTTTGAAGCACGTGCTAAAAAATCGGGTAATAGGCGACATTTTAAGAAATTTTTGTGGGCAATGATTAGGCTTCATGACTTAGAATAGAATTTCGAAGAAAAGGAGTGTATAAAATAGTAAACGATTGCTTAAAATTGAAACCTTATTCCGGGACGTTTGAAGCACGTGCAAAAAAAAAAAAAAAAAAAACTGAGTAATACTAGATGTTTTTTAAAATTTTTGTGGGAAATGATCAGGCTTAGTAATTTAGAATAGAAATTCGAAGAAACATGGGGTATAAAACAGTAAAAGAGGTCGTAAAATCGAAAACCTAATTTGGAAACCCTAATCCGGGACGTTTGAAGCACGTGATAAAAAATCGAGTAATAGGGGACATTTTAAGACATTTTTTTGGGGAATGATTAGGCTTCATGACTTAGAATCGAATTTCTAAGAAAAGGAGTGTATAAAATAGTAACCGATTGCTTAAAATTGAAACCTTATTCCGGGACGTTTGAAAAACGTGCAATAAAAAAAAAACCGAGTAATACTAGATGTTTTTTAAAATTTTTGTGGGAAATGATAAGGCTTAGTAATTTAGAATATTATGTTGAAGAAACATAGGGTATAAAAAAGTAAAAGATGGCGTAAAATCGAAACCTAATTTGGAAACCGTAATCCGGGACGTTTGAAGCACGTGCTAAAAAATCGATTATAAGGCGACATTTTAAGAAAAATTTGTGGGGAATGATTAGGCGTCATGACTTAGAATAGAATTTCGAAGAAAAGGAGTGTATAAAATAGTAAACGATTGCTTAAAATTGGAACCTTCTTGCAGGACGTTTGAAGCACGTGCAAAAAAAAAAAAAAAAAAAAAACCCAAGTAATACTAGATGTTTTTTAAAATTTTTGTGGGAAATGATCAGGCTTAGTAATTTAGAATAGAATGTCGAAGAAACATAGGGTATAAAACAGTAAAAGAGGGCGTAAAATCGAAAACCTAATTTGGAAACCCTAATCCGGGACGTTTGAAGCACGTGCTAAAAAATCGAGTAATAGGCGACATTTTAAGACATTTTTTTGGGGAATGATTATGCTTTATTTCTTAGAAACGAATTTCGAAGAAAAGGAGTGTATAAAATAGTAAACGATTGCTTAAAGTCGAAACCTTATTCCGGGACATTTGAAGCACGTGCAAAAAAAAAAAAAAAAAAAAAAAAAAAAAAAACCGAGTAATACTAGATGTTTTTTTAAATTTTTGTGGGAAATGATAAGGCTTAGTAATTTAGAATAGAATGTCGAAGAAACATAGGGTATAAAACAGTAAAAGAGGTCGTAAAATCGAAAACCTAATTTGGAAACCCTAATCCGGGACGTTTGAAGCACGTGATAAAAAATCGAGTAATAGGCGACATTTTAAGACATTTTTTTTGGGAATGATTAGGCTTCATGACTTAGAATCGAATTTCGAAGAAAAGGAGTGTATAAAATAGTAACCGATTTCTTAAAATTGAAACCTTATTCCGGATAGTTTGAAGCACGCGCAAAAAAAAAAAAAAAAAAAAAAAAAAAAAAAAAAAAAAAAATCGAGTAATACTAGATGTTTTTTAAAATTTTTGTAGGAAATGATCAGGCTAAGTAATTTAGAATAGAATGTCGAAGAAACATAGGGTATAAAACAGTAAAAGAGGGCATAAAATCGAAAACCTAATTTGGAAACCCTAATCCGGGACATTTGAAGCACGTGCTAAAAAATCGAGTAATAGGCGACATTTTAAGAAATTTCGGTGGGGAATGATTAGGCTTCATGACTTAGAATAGAATTTCGAAGAAAAGGAGTGTATAAAATAGTAAACGATTGCTTAAAATTGAAACCTTATTGCGGGACATTTGAAGCACGTGCAAAAAAAAAAATAATAAAAAACCCGAGTAATACTAGATGTTTTTTAAAATTTTTGTGGGAAATGATCAGGCTTAGTAATTTAGAATATTATGTCGAAGAAACATAGGGTATAAAACAGTAAAAGATGGCGTAAAATCGAAACCTAATTTGGAAACCGTAATCCGGGACGTTTGAAGCACGTGCTAAAAAATCGATTATAAGGCGACATTTTAAGAAATTTTTGTGGGGAATGATTAGGCTTCATGACTTATAATAGAATTTCGAAGAAAAGAAGTGTATAAAATAGTAAACGATTGCTTAAAATTGAAACCTTATTGCAGGACGTTTTAAGCACGTGCAAAAAAAAAAAAAAAAAAAAAAAAAAAAAAAAAAAAAAAAAAACCCCGAGTACTACTAGATTTTTTTAAAAATTTTTGTGGGAAATGATCAGACTTATTAATTTAGAATAGAATGTCGAAGAAACATAGGGTATAAAACAGTAAAAAGGGCGTAAAATCAAAAACCTAATTTGGAAACCCTAATCCGGGTCGTTTGAAGCACGTGCTAAAAAATCGAGTAATAGGCGACATTTTAAGAAATTTCGGTGGGGAATGATTAGGCTTCATGACTTAGAATAGAATTTCGAAGAAAAGGAGTGTATAAAATAGTAAACGATTGCTTAAAATTGAAACCTTATTGCGGGACATTTGAAGCACGTGCAAAAAAAAAAATAATAAAAAACCCGAGTAATACTAGATGTTTTTTAAAATTTTTGTGGGAAATGATCAGGCTTAGTAATTTAGAATATTATGTCGAAGAAACATAGGGTATAAAACAGTAAAAGATGGCGTAAAATCGAAACCTAATTTGGAAACCGTAATCCGGGACGTTTGAAGCACGTGCTAAAAAATCGATTATAAGGCGACATTTTAAGAAATTTTTGTGGGGAATGATTAGGCTTCATGACTTATAATAGAATTTCGAAGAAAAGAAGTGTATAAAATAGTAAACGATTGCTTAAAATTGAAACCTTATTGCAGGACGTTTTAAGCACGTGCAAAAAAAAAAAAAAAAAAAAAAAAAAAAAAAAAAAAAAACCCCGAGTACTACTAGATTTTTTTAAAAATTTTTGTGGGAAATGATCAGACTTATTAATTTAGAATAGAATGTCGAAGAAACATAGGGTATAAAACAGTAAGAGAGGCCGTAAAATCGAAAACATAATTTGGAAATCCTAATCCGGGACGTTTGAAGCACGTGCTAAAAAATCGAGTATTAGGCGACATTTTAAGAAATTTTTGTGGGGAATGATTAGGCTTCATGACTTAGAATAGAATTTCGAAGAAAAGGAGTGTATAAAATAGTAAACGATTGCTTAAAATTGAAACCTCATTCCGGGTAGTTTGAAACACGTGCAAAAAAAAAAAAAAAAAAAAAAAAAATCGAGTAATACTAGATGTTTTTTAAAATTTTTGTAGGAAATGATCAGGCTAAGTAATTTAGAATAGAATGTCGAAGAAACATAGGGTATAAAACAGTAAAAGAGGTCGTAAAATCGAAAACCTAATTTGGAAACCCTAATCCGTGACGTTTGAAGCACGTGATAAAAAATCGAGTAATAGGCGACATTTTAAGAGATTTTTTTGGAGAATGATTAGGCTTCAAGACTTATAATAGAATTTCCAAGAAAAGGAGTGTATTAGTAAACGATTGCTTAAAATTGAAACCTTATTGCGGGACATTTGAAGCACGTGAAAAAAAAAAAAAAAAACGAGTAATACTGTTTTTTAAAATTTTTGTGGGAAATGATCAGGCTTAGAATAGAATGTCGAAGAAACATAGGGTATAAAACAGTAAAAGAGGTTGTAAAATCGAAAACCTAATTTGGAAACCCTAATCCGGGACGTTTGAAGCACGTGATAAAAAATCGAGTAATAGGCGACATTTTAAGACATTTTTTTGGGGAATGATTAGGCTTCATGACTTAGAATCGAATTTCAAAGAAAAGGAGTGTATAAAATAGTAACCGATTGCTTAAAATTGAAACCTTATTCCGGGACGTTTGAAGCACGTGCAAAAAAAAAAAAAAAAAACGAGTAATACTGTTTTTTAAAATTTTTGTGGGAAATGATCAGGCTTAGAATAGAATGTCGAAGAAACATAGGGTATAAAACAGTAAAAGAGGGCATAAAATCGAAAACCTAATTTGGAAACCCTAATCCGGGACGTTTGAAGCACGTGATAAAAAATCGAGTAATAGGCGACATTTTAAGACATTTTTTTGGGGAATGATTAGGCTTCATGACTTAGTATAGAATTTCGAAGAAAAGAAGTGTATAAAATAGTAAACGATTGCTTAAAATTGAAACCTTATTGCGGGACATTTGAAGCACGTGAAAAAAAAAAAAAACGAGTAATACTGTTTTTTAAAATTTTTGTGGGAATGATCAGGCTTAGAATAGAATGTCGAAGAAACATAGGGTATAAAACAGTAAAAGAGGGCATAAAATCGAAAACCTAATTTGGAAACCCTAATCCGGGACGTTTGAAGCACGTGCTAAAAAATCGAGTATTAGGCGACATTTTAAGAAATTTTTGTGGGGAATGATTAGGCTTCATGACTTAGAATAGAATTTCGAAGAAAAGGAGTATATAAAATAGTAAACGATTGCTTAAAATTGAAACCTCATTCCGGGTAGTTTGAAACACGTGCAAAAAAAAAAAAAAAAAAATCGAGTAATACTAGATGTTTTTTAAAATTTTTGTAGGAAATGATCAGGCTAAGTAATTTAGAATAGAATGTCGAAGAAACATAGGGTATAAAACAGTAAAAGAGGTCGTAAAATCGAAAACCTAATTTGGAAACCCTAATCCGTGACGTTTGAAGCACGTGATAAAAAATCGAGTAATAGGCGACATTTTAAGACATTTTTTTGGAGAATGATTAGGCTTCATGACTTATAATAGAATTTCGAAGAAAAGGAGTGTATAAAATAGTAAACGATTGCTTAAAATTGAAACCTTATTGCTGGACATTTGAAGCACGTGAAAAAAAAAAAAAAAACGAGTAATACTGTTTTTTAAAATTTTTGTAGGAAATGATCAGGCTTAGAATAGAATGTCGAAGAAACATAGGGTATAAAACAGTAAAAGAGGGCATAAAATCGAAAACCTAATTTGGAAACCCTAATCCGGGACATTTGAAGCACGTGCTAAAAAATCGAGTAATAGGCGACATTTTAAGAAATTTCGGTGGGGAATGATTAGGCTTCATGACTTAGAATAGAATTTCGAAGAAAAGGAGTGTATAAAATAGTAAACGATTGCTTAAAATTGAAACCTTATTGCGGGACATTTGAAGCACGTGCAAAAAAAAAAAATAATAAAAAACCCGAGTAATACTAGATGTTTTTTAAAATTTTTGTGGGAAATGATCAGGCTTAGTAATTTAGAATATTATGTCGAAGAAACATAGGGTATAAAACAGTAAAAGATGGCGTAAAATCGAAACCTAATTTGGAAACCGTAATCCGGGACGTTTGAAGCACGTGCTAAAAAATCGATTATAAGGCGACATTTTAAGAAATTTTTGTGGGGAATGATTAGGCTTCATGACTTATAATAGAATTTCGAAGAAAAGAAGTGTATAAAATAGTAAACGATTGCTTAAAATGGAAACCTTATTGCAGGACGTTTTAAGCACGTGCAAAAAAAAAAAAAAAAAAAAAAAAAAAAAAAAAAAAAAAAAAACCCGAGTACTACTAGATTTTTTTAAAAATTTTTGTGGGAAATGATCAGACTTATTAATTTAGAATAGAATGTCGAAGAAACATAGGGTATAAAACAGTAAGAGAGGCCGTAAAATCGAAAACATAATTTGGAAATCCTAATCCGGGACGTTTGAAGCACGTGCTAAAAAATCGAGTATTAGGCGACATTTTAAGAAATTTTTGTGGGGAATGATTAGGCTTCATGACTTAGAATAGAATTTCGAAGAAAAGGAGTGTATAAAATAGTAAACGATTGCTTAAAATTGAAACCTCATTCCGGGTAGTTTGAAACACGTGCAAAAAAAAAAAAAAAAAAAAAAAAATCGAGTAATACTAGATGTTTTTTAAAATTTTTGTAGGAAATGATCAGGCTAAGTAATTTAGAATAGAATGTCGAAGAAACATAGGGTATAAAACAGTAAAAGAGGTCGTAAAATCGAAAACCTAATTTGGAAACCCTAATCCGTGACGTTTGAAGCACGTGATAAAAAATCGAGTAATAGGCGACATTTTAAGACATTTTTTTGGAGAATGATTAGGCTTCAAGACTTATAATAGAATTTCGAAGAAAAGGAGTGTATAAAATAGTAAACGATTGCTTAAAATTGAAACCTTATTGCGGGACATTTGAAGCACGTGAAAAAAAAAAAAAAAAACGAGTAATACTGTTTTTTAAAATTTTTGTGGGAAATGATCAGGCTTAGAATAGAATGTCGAAGAAACATAGGGTATAAAACAGTAAAAGAGGTCGTAAAATCGAAAACCTAATTTGGAAACCCTAATCCGTGACGTTTGAAGCACGTGATAAAAAATCGAGTAATAGGCGACATTTTAAGACATTTTTTTGGAGAATGATTAGGCTTCAAGACTTATAATAGAATTTCGAAGAAAAGGAGTGTATAAAATAGTAAACGATTGCTTAAAATTGAAACCTTATTGCGGGACATTTGAAGCACGTGCAAAAAAAAAAAATAATAAAAAACCCGAGTAATACTAGATGTTTTTTAAAATTTTTGTGGGAAATGATCAGGCTTAGTAATTTAGAATATTATGTCGAAGAAACATAGGGTATAAAACAGTAAAAGATGGCGTAAAATCGAAACCTAATTTGGAAACCGTAATCCGGGACGTTTGAAGCACGTGCTAAAAAATCGATTATAAGGCGACATTTTAAGAAATTTTTGTGGGGAATGATTAGGCTTCATGACTTATAATAGAATTTCGAAGAAAAGAAGTGTATAAAATAGTAAACGATTGCTTAAAATGGAAACCTTATTGCAGGACGTTTTAAGCACGTGCAAAAAAAAAAAAAAAAAAAAAAAAAAAAAAAAACCCGAGTACTACTAGATTTTTTTAAAAATTTTTGTGGGAAATGATCAGACTTATTAATTTAGAATAGAATGTCGAAGAAACATAGGGTATAAAACAGTAAGAGAGGCCGTAAAATCGAAAACATAATTTGGAAATCCTAATCCGGGACGTTTGAAGCACGTGCTAAAAAATCGAGTATTAGGCGACATTTTAAGAAATTTTTGTGGGGAATGATTAGGCTTCATGACTTAGAATAGAATTTCGAAGAAAAGGAGTGTATAAAATAGTAAACGATTGCTTAAAATTGAAACCTTATTGCGGGACATTTGAAGCACGTGAAAAAAAAAAAAAAAAACGAGTAATACTGTTTTTTAAAATTTTTGTGGGAAATGATTAGGCTTAGAATAGAATGTCGAAGAAACATAGGGTATAAAACAGTAAAAGAGGTTGTAAAATCGAAAACCTAATTTGGAAACCCTAATCCGGGACGTTTGAAGCACGTGATAAAAAATCGAGTAATAGGCGACATTTTAAGACATTTTTTTGGGGAATGATTAGGCTTCATGACTTATAATCGAATTTCAAAGAAAAGGAGTGTATATAATAGTAACCGATTGCTTAAAATTGAAACCTTATTCCGGGACGTTTGAAGCACGTGCAAAAAAAAAAAAAAAACGAGTAATACTGTTTTTTAAAATTTTTGTGGGAAATGATCAGGCTTAGAATAGAATGTCGAAGAAACATAGGGTATAAAACAGTAAAAGAGGGCATAAAATCGAAAACCTAATTTGGAAACCCTAATCCGGGACGTTTGAAGCACGTGATAAAAAATCGAGTAATAGGCGACATTTTAAGACATTTTTTTGGGGAATGATTAGGCTTCATGACTTAGAATAGAATTTCGAAGAAAAGAAGTGTATAAAATAGTAAACGATTGCTTAAAATTGAAACCTTATTGCGGGACATTTGAAGCACGTGAAAAAAAAAAAAAAACGAGTAATACTGTTTTTTAAAATTTTTGTGGGAAATGATCAGGCTTAGAATAGAATGTCGAAGAAACATAGGGTATAAAACAGTAAAAGAGGGCATAAAATCGAAAACCTAATTTGGAAACCCTAATTCGGGACGTTTGAAGCACGTGCTAAAAAATCGAGTATTAGGCGACATTTTAAGAAATTTTTGTGGGGAATGATTAGGCTTCATGACTTAGAATAGAATTTCGAAGAAAAGGAGTGTATAAAATAGTAAACGATTGCTTAAAATTGAAACCTCATTCCGGGTAGTTTGAAACACGTGCAAAAAAAAAAAAAAAAAAAAAAATCGAGTAATACTAGATGTTTTTTAAAATTTTTGTAGGAAATGATCAGGCTAAGTAATTTAGAATAGAATGTCGAAGAAACATAGGGTATAAAACAGTAAAAGAGGTCGTAAAATCGAAAACCTAATTTGGAAACCCTAATCCGTGACGTTTGAAGCACGTGATAAAAAATCGAGTAATAGGCGACATTTTAAGACATTTTTTTGGAGAATGATTAGGCTTCATGACTTATAATAGAATTTCGAAGAAAAGGAGTGTATAAAATAGTAAACGATTGCTTAAAATTGAAACCTTATTGCGGGACATTTGAAGCACGTGCAAAAAAAAAAAAAAAAAAAAAAAAAAAAAAAACCGAGTAATACTAGATGTTTTTTTAAATTTTTGTGGGAAATGATAAGGCTTAGTAATTTAGAATAGAATGTCGAAGAAACATAGGGTATAAAACAGTAAAAGAGGTCGTAAAATCGAAAACCTAATTTGGAAACCCTAATCCGGGACGTTTGAAGCACGTGATAAAAAATCGAGTAATAGGCGACATTTTAAGACATTTTTTTGGGGAATGATTAGGCTTCATGACTTAGAATCGAATTTCGAAGAAAAGGAGTGTATAAAATAGTAACCGATTTCTTAAAATTGAAACCTTATTCCGGATAGTTTGAAGCACGCGCAAAAAAAAAAAAAAAAAAAAAAAAAAAAAAAAAAAAAAAAAAAAAAAAAAAAAAAAAATCGAGTAATACTAGATGTTTTTTAAAATTTTTGTAGGAAATGATCAGGCTAAGTAATTTAGAATAGAATGTCGAAGAAACATAGGGTATAAAACAGTAAAAGAGGGCATAAAATCGAAAACCTAATTTGGAAACCCTAATCCGGGACATTTGAAGCACGTGCTAAAAAATCGAGTAATAGGCGACATTTTAAGAAATTTCGGTGGGGAATGATTAGGCTTCATGACTTAGAATAGAATTTCGAAGAAAAGGAGTGTATAAAATAGTAAACAATTGCTTAAAATTGAAACCTTATTGCGGGACATTTGAAGCACGTGAAAAAAAAAAAAAACGAGTAATACTGTTTTTTAAAATTTTTGTAGGAAATGATCAGGCTTAGAATAGAATGTCGAAGAAACATAGGGTATAAAACAGTAAAAGAGGGCATAAAATCGAAAACCTAATTTGGAAACCCTAATCCGGGACATTTGAAGCACGTGCTAAAAAATCGAGTAATAGGCGACATTTTAAGAAATTTCGGTGGGGAATGATTAGGCTTCATGACTTAGAATAGAATTTCGAAGAAAAGGAGTGTATAAAATAGTAAACGATTGCTTAAAATTGAAACCTTATTGCGGGACGTTTGAAGCACGTGCAAAAAAAAAAAATAATAAAAAACCCGAGTAATACTAGATGTTTTTTAAAATGTTTGTGGGAAATGATCAGGCTTAGTAATTTAGAATATTATGTCGAAGAAACATAGGGTATAAAACAGTAAAAGATGGCGTAAAATCGAAACCTAATTTGGAAACCGTAATCCGGAACGTTTGAAGCACGTGCTAAAAAATCGATTATAAGGAGACATTTTAAGAAATTTTTGTGGGGAATGATTAGGCTTCATGACTTATAATAGAATTTCGAAGAAAAGAAGTGTATAAAATAGTAAACGATTGCTTAAAATTGAAACCTTATTGCCGGACGTTTTAAGCACGTGCAAAAAAAAAAAAAAAAAAAACAAAAAAAAAAAAAACCCGAGTACTACTAGATTTTTTTAAAAATTTTTGTGGGAAATGATTAGACTTATTAATTTAGAATAGAATGTCGAAGAAACATAGGGTATAAAACAGTAAGAGAGGCCGTAAAATCGAAAACCTAATTTGGAAATCCTAATCCGGGACGTTTGAAGCACGTGCTAAAAAATCGAGTATTAGGCGACATTTTAAGAAATTTTTGTGGGGAACGATTAAGCTTCATGACTTAGAATAGAATTTCGAAGAAAAGGAGTGTATAAAATAGTAAACGATTGCTTAAAATTGAAACCTCATTCCGGGTAGTTTGAAACACGTGCAAAAAAAAAAAAAAAAAAAAAAAAATCGAGTAATACTAGATGTTTTTTAAAATTTTTGTAGGAAATGATCAGGCTAAGTAATTTAGAATAGAATGTCGAAGAAACATAGGGTATAAAACAGTAAAAGAGGTCGTAAAATCGAAAACCTAATTTGGAAACCCTAATCCGTGACGTTTGAAGCACGTGATAAAAAATCGAGTAATAGGCGACATTTTAAGACATTTTTTTGGAGAATGATTAGGCTTCAAGACTTATAATAGAATTTCGAAGAAAAGGAGTGTATAAAATAGTAAACGATTGCTTAAAATTGAAACCTTATTGCGGGACATTTGAAGCACGTGAAAAAAAAAAAAAAAAAAACGAGTAATACTGTTTTTTAAAATTTTTGTGGGAAATGATCAGGCTTAGAATAGAATGTCGAAGAAACATAGGGTATAAAACAGTAAAAGAGGTTGTAAAATCGAAAACCTAATTTGGAAACCCTAATCCGGGACGTTTGAAGCACGTGATAAAAAATCGAGTAATAGGCGACATTTTAAGACATTTTTTTGGGGAATGATTAGGCTTCATGACTAAGAATCGAATTTCAAAGAAAAGGAGTGTATAAAATAGTAAACGATTGCTTAAAATTGAAACCTTATTCCGGGACGTTTGAAGCACGTGCAAAAAAAAAAAAAACAAAAAATAAACCGAGTAATACTAGATGTTTTTTAAAATTTTTGAGGGAAATGATCAGGCTTATTAATTTAGAATAGAATGTCGAAGAAACATAGGGTATAAAACAGTAAGAGAGGCCGTAAAATCGAAAACATAATTTGGAAATCCTAATCCGGGACGTTTGAAGCACGTGCTAAAAAATCGAGTATTAGGCGACATTTTAAGAAATTTTTGTGGGGAATGATTAGGCTTCATGACTTAGAATAGAATTTCGAAGAAAAGGAGTGTATAAAATTGTAAACGATTGCTTAAAATCGAAACCTTATTCCGGGACGTTTGAAGCACGTGCACAAAAAAAAAAAAAAAAAAAAAAAAAAAAAAAAACCGAGTAATACTAGATGTTTTTTAAAATTTTTGTGGGAAATGATCAGGCTTAGTAATTTAGAATAGAATGTCGAAGAAACATAGGGTATAAAATAGTTAAAGAGGTCGCAAAATCGAAACCAAATTTGGAAACCCTAATCTAGGACGTTTGAAGCACGTCCTAAAAAATCGACTATAAGGCGACATTTTAAGAAATTTTTGTGGGGAATGATTAGGCTTCTTGACTTAGAATAGAATTTCGAAGAAAAGGAGTGTATAAAATAGTAACCGATTGCTTAAAATTGAAACCTTATTCCGAGATGTTTGAAGCACGTGCTAAAAAAAAAAAAAAAAAAAACAGAGTAATACTAGATGTTTTTTAAAATTTTTGTGAGAAATGATCAGGCTTAGTAATTTAGAATAGAACGTCGAAGAAACATAGGGTATAAAACAGAAAAAGAGGTTTTAAAATCGAAAAACCTAATTTGGAAACCGTAATTCGGGACGTTTGAAGCACGTGATAAAAAATCGAGTAATAAGCGACATTTTAAGACATTTGTTTTGGGAATGATTAGGCTTCATGACTTAGAATCGAATTTCGAAGAAAAGGAGTGTATAAAATAGTAACCGATTGCTTAAAATTGGAACCTTATTCTGGGACGTTTGAAGCACGTGCAAAAAAAAAAAAAATCGAGTAATACTAGATGTTTTTTTAAATTTTTGTTGGAAATGATCAGGCTTAGTAATTTAGAATATTATGTTGAAGAAACATAGGGTATAAAACAGTAAAAGATGGCGTAAAATCGAAACCTAATTTGGAAACCCTAATCCGGGATGTTTGAAGCACGTGCTAAAAAATCGATTATAAGGCGACATTTTAAGAAATTTTTGTGGGGAATGATTAGGCTTCATGACTTAGAATAGAATTTCGAAGAAAAGGAGTGTATAAAATAGTAAACGATTGCTTAAAATCGATACCTTATCCCGGGACGTTTGAAGCACGTGCAAAAAAAATAAAAAAAATAAAAAAATAAAAAAACTCGAGTAATACTAGATGTTTTTTAAAATTTTTGTGGGAAATAATCAGGCTTAGTAATTTATCATAGAATGTCGAAGAAACATAGGGTATAAAACAGTAAAAAGGGCGTAAAATCAAAAACCTAATTTGGAAACCCTAATCCGGGTCGTTTGAAGCACGTGCTAAAAAATCGAGTAATAGGCGACATTTTAATAAATTTTAGTGGGGAATGATTAGGCTTCATGACTTAGAATAGAATTTCGAAGAAAAGGAGTGTATAAAATAGTAAACGATTGCTTAAAATCGAAACCTTATTCCGTGACGTTTGAAGCACGTGAAAAAAAAAAAAAAAACCTAGTAATACTAGATGTTTTTTAAAACTTTTGTGGGAAATGATAAGGCTTAGTAATTTAGAATAGAATGTTGAAGAAACATAGGGTATAAAACAGTAAAAGACGGCGTAAAATCGAAAACCGAATTTGGAAACTCTAATCCGGGACATTTGAAGCACGTGCTAAAAAATCAAGAAATAGGCGACATTTTAAGAAATTTTAGTGGGGAATGATTAGGCTTCATGACTTAGAATAGAATTTCGAAGAAAAGGAGTGTATAAAATAGTAAACGATTGCTTAAAATTTAAACCTTATTTCGGGACGTTTGAAGCACGTGAAAAAAAAAAATCGAGTAATACTAGACGTTTTTTAAAATTATTGTGGGAAATGATCATTCTTAGTAATTTAGAATAGAATGTCGAAGAAACATAGGGTATAAAACAGTAAAAGACGGCGTAAAATCGAAAACCGAATTTGGAAACCCTAATCCAGGACGTTTGAAGCACATGCTAAAAAATCGAGTAATAGGGGACAACTTAAGAAATTTTTGTGGGGAATGATTAGGCATCATGACTTAGAATAGAATTTCGAAAAAAAGGAGTGTATTAAATAGTAAACGACTGCTTAAAATCGAAACCTTATTCCGGGATGTTTGAAGAACGTGCAAAAAAAATAAAAAAATAAAAATCCGAGTAATAGTAGATGTTTTTAAAAAAGTTTGTGGGAAATGATCAGGCTTATTAATTTAGAATAGAAAATTGAAGAAACATAGGATATAAAACAATAAAAGAGGGCATAAAATCGAAAACCTAATTCGGAAACCCTAATCCGGGACGTTTGAAGCACGTGCTAAAAAATCGAGTAATAGGCGACATTTTAAGAAATTTTTGTGGGGAATGATTAGTCTTCATGACTTAGAATAGAATTTCGAAAAAAAGGAGTATATAAAATAGTAAACGATTGCTTAAAATTGAAACCTTATTCCGGGACGTTTGAAGCACGTGCAAAAAAAAAAAAAAAAAAAAAAAAACGAGTAATACTAGATGTTTTTTAAAATTTTTGGGGGAAATGATCAGGCTTAGTAATTTAGAATAGAATGTCGAAGAAACATAGGGTATAAAACAGCAAAAGAGGGCGTAAAATCAAAAACCTAATTTGGAAACCCTAATCCGAGTCGTTTGAAGCACGTGCTAAAAAATCGAGTAATAGGCGACAATTTAAGAAATTTTTCTGGGGAACGATTACGCTTCATGACTTAGAATAGATTTTCGAAGAAAAGGAGTGTATAAAATAGTAAACGATTGCTTAAAATTGAAACCTTTGTCCGGGACGTTTGAAGCACGTGCAAAAAAAAAAAACAAAAAAAAAACCGAGTAATACTAGATGTTTTTTAAAATTTTTGTTGGAAACGATCAGGCTTAGTAATTTAGAATATTATGTCGAAGAAACATAGGGTATAAAACAGTAAAAGATGGGGTGAAATCGAAACCTAATTTTGAAACCCTAATCCGGGACGTTTGAAGCACGTGCTAAAAAATCGAGTAATAGGCGACATTTTAAGAAATTTTTGTGGGGAATGATTAGGCTTCATTACTTAGAATAGAATTTCGAAGAATAGGAGTGTATAAAATAGTAAACGATTGCTTAAAATTGAAACCTTATTCCGGGACGTTTGAAGCACGTGCAAGAAAAAAAAAAACCGAGTAATACTAGATGTTTTTTAACATTTTTGTGGGAAATGATCAGGCTTAGTAATTTAGAATAGAATGTCGTAGAAACATAGGGTATAAAACAGTAAAAGAGGGCGTAAAATCAAAAACCTAATTTGGAAACACTAATCCGAGTCGTTTGAAGCACGTGCTAAAAAATCGAGTAATTGGCGACAATTTAAGAAATTTTTTTGGGGAATGATTACGATTCATGACTTAGAATAGAATTTCGAAGAAAAGGAGTGTATAAAATAGTAAACGATTGCTTAAAATCGAAACCTTAGTCCGGGACGTTTGAAGCACGTGAAAAAAAAAAAAAAAAAAAAAAACTGAGTAATACTAGATGTTTTTTAAAATTTTGGTGGGAAATGATAAGGCTTAGTAATTTAGAATAGAATGTCGAAGAAACATAGGGTATAAAACAGTTAAAGAGGGCGTAAAATCGAAACCTAATTTGGAAAGCCTATCCGGGACGTTTGAAGCACGTGCTAAAAATTCGATTATTAGACGACATTTTAAGAAATTTTAGTGGGGAATGATTAGGCTTCATGACTTAGAATAGAATTTCGAAGAAAAGGAGTGTATAAAATAGTGAACGATAGCTTAAAATCGAAACCTTATTCCGGGACGTTTGAAGCACGTGAAAAAAAAAAAAAAAACTGAGGAATACTAGACGTTTTTTAAAATTATTGTGGGAAATGATCATGCTGAGTAATTTAGAATAGAATGTCGAAGAAACATAGGGTATAAAACAGTAAAAGACAGCGTAAAATAGAAAACCGAATTTGGAAACCCTAATCTGGGACGTTTGAAGCACGTGCTAAAAAATCAAGAAATAGGCGACATTTTAAGAAATTTTTGTGGGGAATGATTAGGCTTCATGACTTAGAATAGAATTTCGAAAAAAAGAAGTGTATAAAATAGTAAACGATTGATTAAAATCGAAACCTTATTCCGGGACGTTTGAAGCACGTGCAAAAAAAATAAAAAAATAAAAAACCAAGTAATACTAGATGTTTTTTAAAAATTTTGTGGGAAATGATCAGGCTCATTAATTTAAATTAGAATGTCGAAGAAACATAGGGTATAAAACAGTAAAAGAGGGCGTAAAATCGAAACCTAATTTGGAAACTCTAATCCGGGACGTTTGAAGCACGTGCTAAAAAATCGATTATTAGGCGACATTTTAAGAAATTTTTGTGGGGAATGATTAGGCTTCATGACTTAGAATAGAATTTCGAAAAAAAGGAGTATATAAAATAGTAAACGATTGCTTAAAATCGAAACCTTATTCTAGGACGTTTGAAGCCCGTGCAAGAAAAAAAAAAAAAAAACCGTGTAATACTAGATGTTTTTTAAAATTTTTGTGGGAAATGATCAGGCTTAGTAATTTAGAATAGAATGTCGAAGAAACATAGGGTATAAAACAGTAAAAGAGGGCGTAAAATCGAAAACCTAATTTTGAAACACTAATCCGGGACGTTTGAAGCACGTGCTAAAAAATCGAGTAATTGGCGACATTTTAAGAAATTTTTTTGGGGAATGATTAGGCTTCATGACTTAGAATAGAATTTCGAAGAAAAGGAGTGTATAACATAGTAAACGATTGCTTAAAATCGATACCTTATACCAGGACGTTTGAAGTACGTGCAAAAAAAAAAAAAAAAAAAAAAAATCGAGTAATACTAGATGTTTTTTAAAATTTTTGTGGGAAATGATCAGGCTTATTAATTTAGAATAGAATGTCGAAGAAACATAGGGTATAAAACAGTAAAAGAGGGCGTAAAATCGAAAATCGAATTTGGAATCCCTAATCTGGGACGTTTGAAGCACGTGATAAAAAATCGAGTAATAGGCGACATGTTAAGACATTTTTTTGGGGAATGATTAGAATTTATGACTTAGAATCGAATTTCGAAAAAAAGGAGTGTATAAAATAGTAAACGATTGCTTAAAATCGAAACCTTATTCAGGGACGTTTGAAGCACGTGCAAAAAAAAAAAACAAAAAAACCGACTAATACTAGATGCTTTTTAAAATTTTTGTGGGAAATGATCAGGCTTAGTAATTTAGAATAGAATGTCGAAGAAACATAGGGTGTAAAACAGTAAAAGAGGGCGTAAAATCGAAAACCTAATTTGGAAACACTAATCCGGGACGTTTGAAGCACGTGCTAAAAAATCGAGTAATAGGCGACAATTTAAGAAATTTTGGTGGGGAATGATTAGGCTTCATGACTTAGAATAGAATTTCGAAGAAAAGGAGTGTATAAAATAGTAAACGATTGCTTAAAATCGATACCTTATACCAGGACATTTGAAGTACGTGCAAAAAATAAAAATAAAAATAAACCGAGTAATACTAGATGTTTTTTAAAATTTTTGTGGGAAATGATCAGGCTTAGTAATTTAGAATATTATGTCGAAGAAACATAGGGTATAAAACAGTAAAAGAGGGCGTAAAATCGAAAACCTAATTTGGAAACACTAATCCGGGACGTTTGAAGCACGTGCTAAAAAATCGAGTAATAGGCGACAATTTAAGAAATTTTGGTGGGGAATGATTAGGCTTCATGACTTAGAATAGAATTTCGAAGAAAAGGAGTGTATAAAATAGTAAACGATTGCTTAAAATCGATACCTTATACCGGGACGTTTGAAGCACGTGCAAAAAAATAAATAAATAAACCGAGTAATACGAGATGTTTTTTAAAATTTTTGTGGGAAATGATCAGGCTTAGTAATTTAGAATATTATGTCGAAGAAACATAGGGTATAAAACAGTAAAAGATGGCGTAAAATCGAAAACCTAATTTGGAAATCCTAATCCGGGACGTTTGAAGCACGTGCTAAAAAACAGAGTAATAGGCGACATTTTAAGAAATTTTTGTGGGGAATGATTAGGCTTCATAACTTAGAATAGAATTTCGAAGAAAAGGAGTGTATAAAATAGTAAACGATTGCTTAAAATCGAAACCTTATTCCGGGACATTTGAAGCACGTGCAAAAAAAATAAAAAAAATAAAAAACCAAGTAATACTAGATGTTTTTTAAAAATTTTGTGGGAAATGATCAGGCTTATTAATTTAGAATAGAATGTCGAAGAAACATAGGGTATAAAACAGTAAAAGAGGGCGTAAAATCGAAACCTAATTTGGAAACTCTAATCCGGGACGTTTGAAGCACGTGCTAAAAAATCGATTATTAGGCGACATTTTAAGAAATTTTAGTGGGGAATGATTAGGCTTCATGACTTAGAATAGAATTTCGAAGAAAAGGAGTGTATAAAATAGTAACCGATTGCTTAAAGTTGAAACCTTATTCCGGGACGTTTGAAGAACGTGCAAAAAAAAAAAAAAAAAAAAAAAACAAAACAAAACAAAGTAATACTAGATGTTTTTAAAAATTTTTGTGGGAAATTATCAGGCTTAGTAATTTAGAATAGAATGTCGAAGAAACATAGGGTATAAAACAGTAAAAGAGGGCGTAAAATCGAAAATCGAATTTGGAATCCCTAATCTGGGACGTTTGAAGCACGTGATAAAAAATCGAGTAATAGGCGACATGTTAAGACATTTTTTTGGGGAATGATTAGAATTTATGACTTAGAATCGAATTTCGAAAAAAAGGAGTGTATAAAATAGTAAACGATTGCTTAAAATCGAACCTTATTCAGGGACGTTTGAAGCACGTGCAAAAAAAAAAAAACAAAAAAACCGACTAATACTAGATGCTTTTTAAAATTTTTGTGGGAAATGATCAGGCTTAGTAATTTAGAATAGAATGTCGAAGAAACATAGGGTGTAAAACAGTAAAAGAGGGCGTAAAATCGAAAACCTAATTTGGAAACACTAATCCGGGACGTTTGAAGCACGTGCTAAAAAATCGAGTAATAGGCGACAATTTAAGAAATTTTGGTGGGGAATGATTAGGCTTCATGACTTAGAATAGAATTTCGAAGAAAAGGAGTGTATAAAATAGTAAACGATTGCTTAAAATCGATACCTTATACCAGGACGTTTGAAGTACGTGCAAAAAATAAAAATAAAAATAAACCGAGTAATACTAGATGTTTTTTAAAATTTTTGTGGGAAATGATCAGGCTTAGTAATTTAGAATATTATGTCGAAGAAACATAGGGTATAAAACAGTAAAATAGGGCGTAAAATCGAAAACCTAATTTGGAAACACTAATCCGGGACGTTTGAAGCACGTGCTAAAAAATCGAGTAATAGGCGACAATTTAAGAAATTTTGGTGGGGAATGATTAGGCTTCATGACTTAGAATAGAATTTCGAAGAAAAGGAGTGTATAAAATAGTAAACGATTGCTTAAAATCGATACCTTATACCGGGACGTTTGAAGCACGTGCAAAAAAATAAATAAATAAACCGAGTAATACGAGATGTTTTTTAAAATTTTTGTGGGAAATGATCAGGCTTAGTAATTTAGAAAATTATGTCGAAGAAACATAGGGTATAAAACAGTAAAAGATGGCGTAAAATCGAAAACCTAATTTGGAAATCCTAATCCGGGACGTTTGAAGCACGTGCTAAAAAATAGAGTAATAGGCGACATTTTAAGAAATTTTTGTGGGGAATGATTAGGCTTCATAACTTAGAATAGAATTTCGAAGAAAAGGAGTGTATAAAATAGTAAACGATTGCTTAAAATCGAAACCTTATTCTGGGACATTTGAAGCACGTGCAAAAAAAATAAAAAAAATAAAAAACCAAGTAATACTAGATGTTTTTTAAAAATTTTGTGGGAAATGATCAGGCTTATTAATTTAGAATAGAATGTCGAAGAAACATAGGGTATAAAACAGTAAAAGAGGGCGTAAAATCGAAACCTAATTTGGAAACTCTAATCCAGGACGTATGAAGCACGTGCTAAAAAATCGATTATTAGGCGACATTTTAAGAAATTTTAGTGGGGAATGATTAGGCTTCATGACTTAGAATAGAATTTCGAAGAAAAGGAGTGTATAAAATAGTAACCGATTGCTTAAAATTGAAACCTTATTCCGGGACGTTTGAAGCACGTGCAAAAAAAAAAAAACAAAAAATAAACCGATTAATACTAGATGTTTTTTAAAATTTTTGTTGGAAATGATCAGGCTTAGTAATTTAGAATATTAGTCGAAGAAACATAGGGTATAAAACAGTAAAAGATGGCGTAAAATCGAAACCTAATTTGGAAACCCTAATCCAGGACGTTTGAAGCACGTGCTAAAAAATCGATTATAAGGCGACATTTTAAGAAATTTTTGTGGGGAATGATTAGGCTTCATGACTTAGAATAGAATTTCGAAAAAAAGGAGTGTATAAAATAGTAAACGATTGCTTAAAATCGAAACCTTATTCCGGGACGTTTGAAGCACGTGCAAAAAAAAAAAAAAAAAACCGAGTAATACTAGATGTTTTTTAAAATTTTTGTGGGAAATGATAAGGCTTAGTAATTTAGAATAGAATGTCGAAGAAACATAGGGTATAAAACAGTAAAAGAGGGCGTAAAATCGAAACCTAATTTGGAAAGCCTATCCGGGACGTTTGAAGCACGTGCTAAAAAATCGATTATTAGACGACATTTTAAGAAATTTTAGTGGGGAATGATTAGGCTTCATGACTTAGAATAGAATTTCGAAGAAAAGGAGTGTATAAAATAGTGAACGATAGCTTAAAATCGAAACCTTATTCCGGGACGTTTGAAGCACGTGAAAAAAAAAAAAAAAACTGAGGAATACTAGACGTTTTTTAAAATTATTGTGGGAAATGATCATGCTGAGTAATTTAGAATAGAATGTCGAAGAAACATAGGGTATAAAACAGTAAAAGACAGCGTAAAATAGAAAACCGAATTTGGAAACCCTAATCTGGGACGTTTGAAGATCGTGCTAAAAAATCAAGAAATAGGCGACATTTTAAGAAATTTTTGTGGGGAATGATTAGGCTTCATGACTTAGAATAGAATTTCGAAAAAAAGGAGTGAATAAAATAGTAAACGATTGCTTAAAATCGAAACCTTATTCCGGGACGTTTGAAGCACGTGCAAAAAAAATAAAAAAATAAAAAACCAAGTAATACTAGATGTTTTCTAAAAATTTTGTGGGAAATGATCAGGCTCATTAATTTAAATTAGAATGTCGAAGAAACATAGGGTATAAAACAGTAAAAGAGGGCGTAAAATCGAAACCTAATTTGGAAACTCTAATCCGGGACGTTTGAAGCACGTGCTAAAAAATCGATTATTAGGCGACATTTTAAGAAATTTTTGTGGGGAATGATTAGGCTTCATGACTTAGAATAGAATTTCGAAAAAAAGGAGTATATAAAATAGTAAACGATTGCTTAAAATCGAAACCTTATTCCAGGACGTTTGAAGCCCGTGCAAGAAAAAAAAAAAAAACCGTGTAATACTAGATGTTTTTTAAAATTTTTGTGGGAAATGATCAGGCTTAGTAATTTAGAATAGAATGTCGAAGAAACATAGGGTATAAAACAGTAAAAGAGGGCGTAAAATCGAAAACCTAATTTTGAAACCCTAATCCGGGACGTTTGAAGCACGTGCTAAAAAATCGAGTAATTGGCGACATTTTAAGAAATTTTTTTGGGGAATGATTAGGCTTCATGACTTAGAATCGAATTTCGAAGAAAAGGAGTGTATAAAATAGTAACCGATTGGTTAAAATTGAAACCTTATTCCGGGACGTTTGAAGCACGTGCAAAAAAAAAACAAAAAAAAAAACCGAGTAATACTAGATGTTTTTTAAAATTTTTGTTGGAAATGATCAGGCTTAGTAATTTAGAATATTATGTCGAAGAAACATAGGGTATAAAACAGTAAAAGATGGCATAAAATCGAAACCTAATTTGGAAACCCTAATCCGGGACGTTTGATGCACGTGCTAAAAAATCGAGTAATTGGCGACATTTTAAGAAATTTTTTTGGGGAATGATTAGGCTTCATGACTTAGAATCGAATTTCAAAGAAAAGGAGTGTATAAAATAGTAAACGATTGCTTAAAATCGAAACCTTATTTAGGGACGTTTGAAGCACGTGCAAAAAAAAAAAAAAAAAAAAACCGAGTAATACTAGATGTTTTTTAAAATTTTTGTGGGAAATGATAAGGCTTATTAATTTAGAATAGAATGTCAAAGAAACATAGGGTATAAAACAGTAAAAGAAGGCGTAAAATCGAAAATCAAATTTGGAAACCCTAGTCCGGGACGTTTGTAGCACGTGATAAAAAATCGATTATAAGGCGACATTTTAAGAAATTTTTGTGCGAATTGATTAGGCTTCATGACTTAGAATAGAATTTCGAAAAAAAGGAGTGTATAAAATAGTAAACGATTGCTTAAAATCGAAACCTTATTCCGGGACGTTTGAAGCACGTGCAAAAAAAAAAAAAAAAAAAAAAAAATCGAGTAATACTAGATGTTTTTTAAAATTTTTGTGGGAAATGATCAGGCTTATTAATTTAGAATAGAATGTCGAAGAAACATAGGGTATAAAACAGTAAAAGAGGGCGTAAAATCGAAAATCGAATTTGGAATCCCTAATCTGGGACGTTTGAAGCACGTGATAAAAAATCGAGTAATAGGCGACATGTTAAGACATTTTTTTGGGGAATGATTAGAATTTATGACTTAGAATCGAATTTCGAAAAAAAGGAGTGTATAAAATAGTAAACGATTGCTTAAAATCGAAACCTTATTCAGGGACGTTTGAAGCACGTGCAAAAAAAAAAAAAACAAAAAAACCGACTAATACTAGATGCTTTTTAAAATTTTTGTGGGAAATGATCAGGCTTAGTAATTTAGAATAGAATGTCGAAGAAACATAGGGTGTAAAACAGTAAAAGAGGGCGTAAAATAGAAAACCGAATTTGGAAACACTAATCTGGGACGTTTGAAGCTCGTGCTAAAAAATCAAGAAATAGGCGACATTTTAAGAAATTTTTGTGGGGAATGATTAGGCTTCATGACTTAGAATAGAATTTCGAAAAAAAGGAGTGAATAAAATAGTAAACGATTGCTTAAAATCGAAACCTTATTCCGGGACGTTTGAAGCACGTGCAAAAAAAATAAAAAAATAAAAAACCAAGTAATACTAGATGTTTTTTAAAAATTTTGTGGGAAATGATCAGGCTCATTAATTTAAATTAGAATGTCGAAGAAACATAGGGTATAAAACAGTAAAAGAGGGCGTAAAATCGAAACCTAATTTGGAAACTCTAATCCGGGACGTTTGAAGCACGTGCTAAAAAATCGATTATTAGGCGACATTTTAAGAAATTTTTGTGGGGAATGATTAGGCTTCATGACTTAGAATAGAATTTCGAAAAAAAGGAGTATATAAAATAGTAAACGATTGCTTAAAATCGAAACCTTATTCCAGGACGTTTGAAGCCCGTGCAAGAAAAAAAAAAAAAAACCGTGTAATACTAGATGTTTTTTAAAATTTTTGTGGGAAATGATCAGGCTTAGTAATTTAGAATAGAATGTCGAAGAAACATAGGGTATAAAACAGTAAAAGAGGGCGTAAAATCGAAAACCTAATTTTGAAACCCTAATCCGGGACGTTTGAAGCACGTGCTAAAAAATCGAGTAATTGGCGACATTTTAAGAAATTTTTTTGGGGAATGATTAGGCTTCATGACTTAGAATCGAAATTCGAAGAAAAGGAGTGTATAAAATAGTAACCGATTGGTTAAAATTGAAACCTTATTCCGGGACGTTTGAAGCACGTGCAAAAAAAAAAACAAAAAAAAAAACCGAGTAATACTAGATGTTTTTTAAAATTTTTGTTGGAAATGATCAGGCTTAGTAATTTAGAATATTATGTCGAAGAAACATAGGGTATAAAACAGTAAAAGATGGCATAAAATCGAAACCTAATTTGGAAACCCTAATCCGGGACGTTTGATGCACGTGCTAAAAAATCGAGTAATTGGCGACATTTTAAGAAATTTTTTTGGGGAATGATTAGGCTTCATGACTTAGAATCGAATTTCGAAGAAAAGGAGTGTATAAAATAGTAAACGATTGCTTAAAATCGAAACCTTATTTAGGGACGTTTGAAGCACGTGCAAAAAAAAAAAAAAAAAAAAAAACCGAGTAATACTAGATGTTTTTTAAAATTTTTGTGGGAAATGATAAGGCTTATTAATTTAGAATAGAATGTCGAAGAAACATAGGGTATAAAACAGTAAAAGAAGGCGTAAAATCGAAAATCAAATTTGGAAACCCTAGTCCGGGACGTTTGTAGCACGTGATAAAAAATCGATTATAAGGCGACATTTTAAGAAATTTTTGTGCGAATTGATTAGGCTTCATGACTTAGAATAGAATTTCGAAAAAAAGGAGTGTATAAAATAGTAAACGATTGCTTAAAATCGAAACCTTATTCCGGGACGTTTGAAGCACGTGCAAAAAAAAAAAAAAAAAAAAAAAAATCGAGTAATACTAGATGTTTTTTAAAATTTTTGTGGGAAATGATCAGGCTTATTAATTTAGAATAGAATGTCGAAGAAACATAGGGTATAAAACAGTAAAAGAGGGCGTAAAATCGAAAATCGAATTTGGAATCCCTAATCTGGGACGTTTGAAGCACGTGATAAAAAATCGAGTAATAGGCGACATGTTAAGACATTTTTTTGGGGAATGATTAGAATTTATGACTTAGAATCGAATTTCGAAAAAAAGGAGTGTATAAAATAGTAAACGATTGCTTAAAATCGAAACCTTATTCAGGGACGTTTGAAGCACGTGCAAAAAAAAAAACAAAAAAACCGACTAATACTAGATGCTTTTTAAAATTTTTGTGGGAAATGATCAGGCTTAGTAATTTAGAATAGAATGTCGAAGAAACATAGGGTGTAAAACAGTAAAAGAGTGCGTAAAATCGAAAACCTAATTTGGAAACACTAATCCGGGACGTTTGAAGCACGTGCTAAAAAATCGAGTAATAGGCGACAATTTAAGAAATTTTGGTGGGGAATGATTAGGCTTCATGACTTAGAATAGAATTTCGAAGAAAAGGAGTGTATGAAATAGTAAACGATTGCTTAAAATCGATACCTTATACCAGGACGTTTGAAGTACGTGCAAAAAATAAAAATAAAAATAAACCGAGTAATACTAGATGTTTTTTAAAATTTTTGTGGGAAATGATCAGGCTTAGTAATTTAGAATATTATGTCGAAGAAACATAGGGTATAAAACAGTAAAAGAGGGCGTAAAATCGAAAACCTAATTTGGAAACACTAATCCGGGACGTTTGAAGCACGTGCTAAAAAATCGAGTAATAGGAGACAATTTAAGAAATTTTGGTGGGGAATGATTAGGCTTCATGACTTAGAATAGAATTTCGAAGAAAAGGAGTGTATAAAATAGTAAACGATTGCTTAAAATCGATACCTTATACCGGGACGTTTGAAGCACGTGCAAAAAAATAAATAAATAAACCGAGTAATACGAGATGTTTTTTAAAATTTTTGTGGGAAATGATCAGGCTTAGTAATTTAGAATATTATGTCGAAGAAACATAGGGTATAAAACAGTAAAAGATGGCGTAAAATCGAAAACCTAATTTGGAAATCCTAATCCGGGACGTTTGAAGCACGTGCTAAAAAATAGAGTAATAGGCGACATTTTAAGAAATTTTTGTGGGGAATGATTAGGCTTCATAACTTAGAATAGAATTTCGAAGAAAAGGAGTGTATAAAATAGTAAACGATTGCTTAAAAACGAAACCTTATTCCGGGACATTTGAAGCACGTGCAAAAAAAATAAAAAAAATAAAAAACCAAGTAATACTAGATGTTTTTTAAAAATTTTGTGGGAAATGATCAGGCTTATTAATTTAGAATAGAATGTCGAAGAAACATAGGGTATAAAACAGTAAAAGAGGGCGTAAAATCGAAACCTAATTTGGAAACTCTAATCCGGGACGTTTGAAGCATGTGCTAAAAAATCGATTATTAGGCGACATTTTAAGAAATTTTAGTGGGGAATGATTAGACTTCATGACTTAGAATAGAATTTCGAAGAAAAGAAGTGTATAAAATAGTAACCGATTGCTTAAAATTGAAACCTTATTCCGGGACGTTTGAAGCACGTGCAAAAAAAAAAAAAACAAAAAATAAACCGAGTAATACTAGATGTTTTTTAAAATTTTTGTTGGAAATGACTAGGCTTAGTAATTTAGAATATTAGTCGAAGAAACATAGGGTATAAAACAGTAAAAGATGGCGTAAAATCGAAACCTAATTTGGAAACCCTAATCCGGGACGTTTGAAGCACGTGCTAAAAAATCGATTATAAGGCGACATTTTAAGAAATTTTTGTGGGGAATGATTAGGCTTCATGACTTAGAATAGAATTTCGAAAAAAAGGAGTGTATAAAATAGTAAACGATTGCTTAAAATCGAAACCTTATTCCGGGACGTTTGAAGCACGTGCAAAAAAAAAAAAAAAAAAAACCGAGTAATACTAGATGTTTTTTAAAATTTTTGTGGGAAATGATCAGGCTTATTAATTTAGAATAGAATGTCGAAGAAACATAGGGTATAAAACAGTAAAAGAAGTCGTAAAATCGAAAATCGAATTTGGAAACCCTAATCCGGGACGTTTGAAGCACGTGATAAAAAATCGATTATAAGGCGACATTTTAAGAAATTTTTGTGCGAATTGATTAGGCTTCATGACTTAGAATAGAATTTCGAAAAAAAGGAGTGTATAAAATAGTAAACGATTGCTTAAAATTGAAACCTTATTACGGGACGTTTGGAGCACGTGCAAAAAAAAAAAAAAAAAAAAAAAAAAAAAGAATCGAGTAATACTAGATGTTTTTTAAAATTTTTGTGTGAAATGATCAGGCTTATTAATTTAGAATAGAATGTCGAAGAAACATAGGGTATAAAACAGTAAAAGAGGGCGTAAAATCGAAAATCGAATTTGGAAACCCTAATCCGGGACGTTTGAAGCACTTGATAAAAAATCGATTAATAGGCGACATGTTAAGACATTTTTTTTGGGGAATGATTAGAATTCATGACTTAGAATCGAATTTCGAAAAAAAGGAGTGTATAAAATAGTAAACGATTGCTTAAAATCGAAACCTTATTCAGGGACGTTTGAAGCACGTGCAAAAAAAAAAAACAAAAAAACCGACTAATACTAGATGTTTTTTAAAATTTTTGTGCGAAATGATCAGGCTTAGTAATTTAGAATAGAATGTCGAAGAAACATAGGGTGTAAAACAGTAAAAGAGGGCGTAAAATCGAAAACCTAATTTGGAAACACTAATCCGGGACGTTTGAAGCACGTGCTAAAAAATCGAGGAATAGGCGACAATTTAAGAAATTTTGGTGGGGAATGATTAGGCTTCATGACTTAGAATAGAATTTCGAAGAAAAGGAGTGTATAAAATAGTAAACGATTGCTTAAAATCGATACCTTATACCGGGACGTTTGAAGCACGTGCAAAAAAAAAAAAAAAATAAACCGAGTAATACGAGATGTTTTTTAAAATTTTTGTGGGAAATGATCAGGCTTAGTAATTTAGAATATTATGTCGAAGAAACATAGGGTATAAAACAGTAAAAGATGGCGTAAAATCGAAAACCTAATTTGGAAATCCTAAGCCGGGACGTTTGAAGCACGTGCTAAAAAATAGAGTAATAGGCGACATTTTAAGAAATTTTTGTGGGGAATGATTAGGCTTCATAACTTAGAATAGAATTTCGAAGAAAAGGAGTGTATAAAATAGTAAACGATTGCTTAAAATCGAAACCTTATTCCGGGACATTTGAAGCACGTGCAAAAAAAATAAAAAAAATAAAAAACCAAGTAATACTAGATGTTTTTTAAAAATTTTGTGGGAAATGATCAGGCTTATTAATTTAGAATAGAATGTCGAAGAAACATAGGGTATAAAACAGTAAAAGATGGCGTAAAATAGAAACCTAATTGGGAAACTCTAATCCGGGACGTTTGAAGCACGTGCTAAAAAATCGATTATTATGCGACATTTTAAGAAATTTTAGAGGGGAATGATTAGGCTTCATGACTTAGAATAGAATTTCGAAGAAAAGGAGTGTATAAAATAGTAACCGATTGCTTAAAATTGAAACCTTATTCCGGGACGTTTGAAGCACGTGCAATAAAAAAAAAAACAAAAAATAAACCGAGTAATACTAGATGTTTTTTAAAATTTTTGTTGGAAATGATTAGGCTTAGTAATTTAGAATATTAGTCGAAGAAACATAGGGTATAAAACAGTAAAAGATGGCGTAAAATCGAAACCTAATTTGGAAACCCTAATCCGGGACGTTTGAAGCACGTGCTAAAAAATCGATTATAAGGCGACATTTTAAGAAATTTTTGTGGGGAATGATTAGGCTTCATGACTTAGAATAGAATTTCGAAAAAAAGGAGTGTATAAAATAGTAAACGATTGCTTAAAATCGAAACCTTATTCCGGGACGTTTGAAGCACGTGCAAAAAAAAAAAAAAAAAAAACCGAGTAATACTAGATGTTTTTTAAAATTTTTGTGGGAAATGATCAGGCTTATTAATTTAGAATAGAATGTCGAAGAAACATAGGGTATAAAACAGTAAAAGAAGGCGTAAAATCGAAAATCGAATTTGGAAACCCTAATCCGGGACGTTTGAAGCATGTGATAAAAAATCGATTATAAGGCGACATTTTAAGAAATTTTTGTGCGAATTGATTAGGCTTCATGACTTAGAATAGAATTTCGAAAAAAAGGAGTGTATAAAATAGTAAACGATTGCTTAAAATCGAAACCTTATTCCGGGACGTTTGGAGCACGTGCAAAAAAAAAAAAAAAAAAAAAAAAAAATCGAGTAATACGATGTTTTTTAAAATTTTTGTGTGAAATGATCAGGCTTATTAATTTAGAATAGAATGTCGAAGAAACATAGGGTATAAAACAGTAAAAGAGGGCGTAAAATCGAAAATCGAATTTGGAAACCCTAATACGGGACGTTTGAAGCACGTGATAAAAAATCGAGTAATAGGCGACATGTTAAGACATTTTTTTTGGGGAATGATTAGAATTCATGACTTAGAATCGAATTTCGAAAAAAAGGAGTGTATAAAATAGTAAACGATTGCTTAAAATCGAAACCTTATTCAGGGACGTTTGAAGCACGTGCAAAAAAAAAAAAAAACAAAAAAACCGACTAATATTAGATGTTTTTTAAAATTTTTGTGGGAAATGATCAGGCTTAGTAATTTAGAATAGAATGTCGAAGAAACATAGGGTGTAAAACAGTAAAAGAGGGCGTAAAATCGAAAACCTAATTTGGAAACACTAATCCGGGACGTTTGAAGCACGTGCTAAAAAATCGAGGAATAGGCGACAATTTAAGAAATTTTGGTGGGGAATGATTAGGCTTCATGACTTAGAATAGAATTTCGAAGAAAAGGAGTGTATAAAATAGTAAACGATTGCTTAAAATCGATACCTTATACCGGGACGTTTGAAGCACGTGCAAAAAAAAAATAAATAAATAAACCGAGTAATACTAGATGTTTTTTAAAATTTTTGTGGGAAATGATCAGGCTTAGTAATTTAGAATATTATGTCGAAGAAACATAGGGTATAAAACAGTAAAAGATGGCGTAAAATCGAAAACCTAATTTGGAAATCCTAATCCGGGACGTTTGAAGCACGTGCTAAAAAATGGAGTAGTAGGCAACATTTTAAGAAATTTTTGTGGGGAATGATTAGGCTTCATAACTTAGAACAGAATTTCGAAGAAAAGGAGTGTATAAAATAGAAAACGATTGCTTAAAATCGAAACCTTTTTCCTGGACGTTTGAAGCACGTGCAAAAAAAAAAATAAAAAAAAATAAAAAAACCGAGTAATACTAGATGTTTTTTAAAATTTTTGTGGGAAATGATCAGGCTTAGTAATTTAGAATAGAATGTCGAAGAAACATAGGGTATAAAACAGAAAAAAAGGTTGTAAAATCGAAAACCTAATTTGGAAACCGTAATCCGGGACTTTTTAAGCACGTGCTAGAAAATCGAGTAATAGGTGACAATTTAAGACATTTTTTTGGGGAATGATTAGGCTTCATGACTTAGAAACAAATTTCGAAGAAAAGGAGTGTATAAAATAGTAACCGATTGATTAAAATTGAAACCTTATTCCGGGACGTTTGAAGCACGTGCAAAAAAAAAAAAAAAAAAAAAACCGAGTAATACTAGATGTTTTTTAAAATTTTTGTTGGAAATGATCAGGCTTAGTAATTTAGAATAGAATGTCGAAGAAACATAGGGTATAAAACAGTAAAAGATGACGTAAAATCGAAAACCTAATTTGGAAACCGTAATCCGGGACTTTTTAAGCACGTGCTAGAAAATCGATTATAAGGCGACAATTTAAGACATTTTTTTGGGGAATGATTAGGCTTCATGACATAGAAACAAATTTCGAAGAAAATGAGTGTATAAAATAGTAACCGATTGCTTAAAATTGAAACCTTATTCCGGGACGTTTGAAGCACGTGCAAAAAAAAAAAAAAAAAAACCGAGTAATACTAGATGTTTTTTAAAATTTTTGTGGGAAATGATCAGGCTTAGTAATTTAGAATAGAATGTCGAAGAAACATAGGGTATAAAACAGTAAAAGAAGGCGTAAAATCGAAAACCTAATTTGGACACCCTAATCCGGGACGTTTGAAGCACGTGCTAAAAAATCGATTATAAGGCGACATTTTAAGAAATTTTTGTGGGGAATGATTAGGCTTCATGACATAGAATAGAATTTCGAAAAAAAGGAGTGTATAAAATAGTAAACGATTGCTTAAAATCGAAACCTTATTCCGGGACGTTTGAAGCACGTGCAAAAAAAAAAAAAAAAAAAAAAACCGAGTAATACTAGATGTTTTTTAAAATTTTTGTGGGAAATGATCAGGCTTATTAATTTAGAATAGAATGTCGAAGAAACATAGGGTATAAAACAGTAAAAGAAGGCGTAAAATCGAAAATCGAATTTGGAAACCCTAATCCGGGACGTTTGAAGCACGTGATAAAAAATCGATTATAAGGCGACATTTTAAGAAATTTTTGTGCGAATTGATTAGGCTTCATGACTTAGAATAGAATTTCGAAAAAAAGGAGTTTTTAAAATAGTAAACGATTGCTTAAAATCGAAACCTTATTCCGGGACGTTTGAAGCACGTGCAAAAAAAAAAAAAAAAAAAAAAACCAAGTAATACTAGATGTTTTTTAAAATTTTTGTGGGAAATGATCAGGCTTATTAATTTAGAATAGAATGTCGAAGAAACATAGGGTATAAAACAGTAAAAGAAGGCGTAAAATCGAAAATCGAATTTGGAAACCCTAATCCGGGACGTTCGAAGCACGTGATAAAAAATCGATTATAAGGCGACATTTTAAGAAATTTTTGTGCGAATTGATTAGGCTTCATGACTTAGAATAGAATTTCGAAAAATAGGAGTGTATAAAATAGTAAACGATTGCTTAAAATCGAAACCTTATTCCGGGACGTTTGAAGCACGTGCAAAAAAAAAAAAAAAAAAAAACCAAGTAATACTAGATGTTTTTTAAAATTTTTGTGGGAAATGATCAGGCTTATTAATTTAGAATAGAATGTCGAAGAAACATAGGGTATAAAACAGTAAAAGAAGGCGTAAAATCGAAAATCGAATTTGGAAACCCTAATCCAGGACGTTTGAAGCACGTGATAAAAAATCGATTATAAGGCGACATTTTAAGAAATTTTTGTGCGAATTGATTAGGCTTCATGACTTAGAATAGAATTTCGAAAAAAAGGAGTGTATAAAATAGTAAACGATTGCTTAAAATCAAAACCTTATTCCGGGACGTTTGAAGCACGTGCAAAAAAAACAAAAAAATAAAAAACCAAGTAATACTAGATGTTTTTTAAAAATTTTGTGGGAAATGATCAGGCTTATTAATTTAGAATAGAATGTCGAAGTAACATAGGGTATAAAACAGTAAAAGAGGGCGTAAAATCGAAACCTAATTTGGAAACTCTAATACGGGACGTTTGAAGCACGTGCTAAAAAATCGATTATTAGGCGACATTTTAAGAAATTTTAGTGGGGAATGATTAGGCTTCATGACTTAGAATAGAATTTCGAAGAAAAGGAGTGTATAAAATAGTAAACGATTGCTTAAAATTGAAACCTTATTCCGGGACGTTTGAAGCACGTGCAAAAAAAAAAAAAAAAACAAAAAACAAACCGAGTAATACTAGATGTTTTTTAAAATTTTTGTTGGAAATGATCAGGCTTAGTAATTTAGAATATTAGTCAAAGAAACATAGGGTATAAAACAGTAAAAGATGGCGTAAAATCGAAACCTAATTTGGAAACCCTAATCCGGGACGTTTGAAGCACGTGCTAAAAAATCGATTATTAGGCGACATTTTAAGAAATTTTTGTGGGCAATGATTAGGCTTCATGACTTAGAATAGAATTTTGAAGAAAAGGAGTGTATAAAATAGTAAACGATTGCTTAAAATCGAAACCTTATTCCGGGACGTTTGAAGCACGTGCAAAAAAAAAAAAAAAAAAAAAAACCGAGTAATACTAGATGTTTTTTAAAATTTTTGTGGGAAATGATCAGGCTTATTAATTTAGAATAGAATGTCCAAGAAACATAGGGTATAAAACAGTAAAAGAAGGCGTAAAATCGAAAATCGAATTTGGAAACCCTAATCCGGGACGTTTGAAGCATGTGATAAAAAATCGATTATAAGGCGACATTTTAAGAAATTTTTGTGCGAATTGATTAGGCTTCATGACTTAGAATAGAATTTCGAAAAAAAGGAGTGTATAAAATAGTAAACGATTGCTTAAAATCGAAACCTTATTCCGGGACGTTTGAAGCACGTGCAAAAAAAAAAAAAAAAAAAAAAAGAATCGAGTAATACGATGTTTTTTAAAATTTTTGTGTGAAATGATCAGGCTTATTAATTTAGAATAGAATGTCGAAGAAACATAGGGTATAAAACAGTAAAAGAGGGCGTAAAATCGAAAATCGAATTTGGAAACCCTAATACGGGACGTTTGAAGCACGTGATAAAAAATCGAGTAATAGGCGACATGTTAAGACATTTTTTTTGGGGAATGATTAGAATTCATGACTTAGAATCGAATTTCGAAAAAAAGGAATGTATAAAATAGTAAACGATTGCTTAAAATAGAAACCTTATTCAGGGACGTTTGAAGCACGTGCAAAAAAAAAAAAAAACAAAAAAACCGACTAATACTAGATGTTTTTTAAAATTTTTGGTGGAAATGATCAGGCTTAGTAATTTAGAATAGAATGTCGAAGAAACATAGGGTGTAAAACAGTAAAAGAGGGCGTAAAATCGAAAACCTAATTTGGAAACACTAATCCGGGACGTTTGAAGCACGTGCTAAAAAATCGAGGAATAGGCGACAATTTAAGAAATTTTGGTGGGGAATGATTAGGCTTCATGACTTAGAATAGAATTTCGAAGAAAAGGAGTGTATAAAATAGTAAACGATTGCTTAAAATCGATACCTTATACCAGGACGTTTGAAGTACGTGCAAAAAATAAAAATAAAAATAAACCGTGTAATACTAGATGTTTTTCAAAATTTTTGTGGGAAATGATCAGGCTTAGTAATTTAGAATATTATGTCGAAGAAACATAGGGTATAAAACAGTAAAAGATGGCGTAAAATCGAAAACCTAATTTGGAAATCCTAATCCGGG